>NC_142941.1:1152374-1202374 GCF_046866305.1 Octopus bimaculoides
GGTCAGTAACAACCAAAATAGGAAATGATCACATGCACTACATATTATCTATCACTGCTTGCTTGATCTACTAAAAACAGTAGCCAAATTTCCCTTCATATCTCATTCTATTAAGAAGGAATAAAAAAGGAGTCACCAAGATTCACTGGAGCCACATAAAAAGCAACCAGTACAACATTCTGTGGTTGGCAAAGCATCCAGCCATAGAAACCCTGCCAAAACAAACAAATGGAGTCTGGTGCAGCTCTCCAGCCTCGCCAGCTCCTGTCAAACCGTCCAACCCATGCCAGCAAGGAAAACGGACGGTAAATGATGATGATGATGATGTAATGGTGTAATGATGCCTGAAAAAAAAAGATGGGGTGGTCATGATTGGAATGTCTTTAATCAAGAGTAAACTTGAGCAGGGCTAACCTGGGTGTTGCACCACAAGAAATTAGAGAAATATCCTCAAGCCCTTACCCACGTCCCTAATGCTCACATCTTACAAAACACCAAAGAGAATGAAAGCCCCGCTCATAAATCTCCTCCAACCAACAGCACAGGATTAGAATCATCACCAGGGATTCGCCATAGCAACAGCGTTCGTCCAGCTTCTGACGGCCAAAACACACACACAACGTCCTTACATCTCTCTCAGTATTTCCACTTATTTGCAAAATGAAAATAGGAATTTCTGATGTGTTTCTCCGTTTTTTTTTTTTTGTATTTAATTCTCTGATGTATGATTCTCAATAAATCCTGGCTAATGTCCCTAAGATTGTGAATGTATTGGCAACAACACGTGCCAAAGTGGCACATTTTGAGTTTTAGATCTTTCAACAACTGTACAGAAGAGAAGAATCTTGGAGTTTCACAGAAGAAGCATTAAATATATTAACTGGACACATGAGGCTTATTAATTATTCATTTATATACATACATATATCCATATATATATATATATAATAATATTATTAGGGACAAAATCCAAAATTACAGGTAAAAAACTCAATTAAAATCAATTTATAAAAAATTAAAATTAAATTGAGCCTTATAGATAAAGTATATATAAAATATATATAGTTTTAGGGAAAATAACCAATTTTCAGGAACTCATCGATGAAAATCCACTATCACATACAGAAAAATTAATAATTAAAAGCACAATAAATGAGTATAATATAAAGTAAAGTAAATATCATAAGATAAATATAATAAAAATATTACACGTGTTTCATAACCAATTTTCAAATAGAAAAGAAATTTAAATCGATTAAAATCAATTGAAATTATCGAAAATAAGTTCTATTCAAAAATATAGCTACTCGTCAGATCGTAAGTAGAACAATAATTAGATATATATCTCAACCAACAATAAGTACCAAATGAATTAATATGAAATACTTATTATATAAAGATAGAAAAAAATATATCATTTGGAAAGGATACAGTTAACCTGGTAAAATAATTGCATTTTAGACTTCACTAAATGCACGCCGCCAAACTTGAAACAAAGTAAAGTTACAGCAAAGAAACATAATGTAAAATTTACTATAAAAACATTAATGTTATCTCAAGGGAATAAAAATCTTAAAGGAATGAGAAATTGTTGACACACACTCATATAAAACAAATGTGATTTTCTGTGAAAAGTAATTTACTTGATGAATGTCATACAAATGAAAACTTTTACAGAAAGGCATTGGCTTTTTTACACAAGCAGAAAGCGACTGTCTTCTCTACGTAGCTGTTTGCGTGTAATAATAACAAGACATAAAGACGTGATTTGATACAGAAGTTTCACTAGTTGAAGGAAATGTTTTATTGTTCAGTATCATGGCAGACATTATTATTTGGTAATGAACATATCAATCATCGGATACCCATATTGAGCGATCAAAATTGAGAGGACACACCAATTAAATGCTGTGACACAAGTGATATAACTATTCAGTCCTAGACACATGACTTTAACACCATATGATATTAACAACAATCGGAAAAATAAAATTTCCACCTCGATAAGTACAACCATATTGATAAACAGGAGGTCAATAAAACTCACCTGGCGATAACGTATTCAAATAATTTTAGAGTAAAATTATCTGTATAATTATTCTTATACCATAAACTTTTGGTTAATTTTTTAGTAAGTTTAAGGTTTTATATTACAATGACACTACGATTTTGATAAGACTAAATCAATAGTAGTATTTTAGTTTATTTCATAATATTATTTAATTTACGACTATTAATATTTTTATTTATTTATTATATATTAGAATTTAATATTTATTAATATGTTTTATAAGATAACTATAGTTTTTTGTTCTTTTTATGTTGTTAGTTATATAAATTTTAAATTTTTCATTCATTTATTTAAGTATTATTATTTCATTCATGCTTCCGTATTCTATTCTCTATTTTAACGTTCTTTTTTAACGTAGTATTTTCGCGCGAACTCTTGCTTAAAACGCTATAGTTATTAGATAACGTCTTAGTTTTTCAGTTTGAATTACGGAAAAATTTGGATAAGTACTGTTTTCACTTTGCTAAAGATTTTCTACTATTTGAAAATAATATGTATTCTTGTTTTTATACTATTCATTTGGTTCTTTATAGATTATTTTAATACATAACTTATTTAACACTATATTATTTAGAAGTTATAGTTTCATTTCAACATAATATTAGAACTTCGATTGGAATAGTGTTGATATATTTTCGATTATTTTTGATTAATATTATTTGATTAATTATTAATCTTTATAGTTTATAATATCGTTAAAGTTTTTTTTTTTTTTAAATCAAAACTTTGTATATATATATAAAGTTTAACCTTTTATTCCTAATAATTTTTTCTTTCCTAATTTTTTCATTCATAATTTTTTCCATTCATAATTTTTTCATTCATATTTTTTATTATTACGTTTGTAGAAATAAATAATCTTGTATTTTTCTATTATTCAATTGATCTTTAATCATAATTAAATAAACGTCTTTAGCTTTAAATAGTATAGCTTTAACTATTACACCGGTTAAATATGTACTAATTTTATCTTCATTATTATTTTAAACTTAAACTTCGTTCAACTTGTATTTAAAACAATGATAATTTAAAACAATGATAATTTGGGTAAGATGTTTTTTGTATATAATATACGTGTTATTATTATGGATGAAGGGATGATTATTGAATGGTTATTATTTTGATATTATGATATTTTTTTAAATAATTTTTCTATCTTTATATAATAAGTATTTCATATTAATTCATTTGGTACTTATTGTTGGTTGAGATATATATCTAATTATTGTTCTACTTACGATCTGACGAGTAGCTATATTTTTGAATAGAACTTATTTTCGATAATTTCAATTGATTTTAATCGATTTAAATTTCTTTTCTATTTGAAAATTGGTTATGAAACACGTGTAATATTTTTATTATATTTATCTTATGATATTTACTTTACTTTATATTATACTCATTTATTGTGCTTTTAATTATTAATTTTTCTGTATGTGATAGTGGATTTTCATCGATGAGTTCTTGAAAATTGGTTGTAAAATACACACACGCACACGCACAAACACACACACACACACATACATATATATATATATATATATATATATATATATATATATATATATATATATATATATACATATACATATACATACATATACATATATATTTTTTACACAGAACAAACATTGTCTGATATACAACTCAATACATTAGGTGGATTGGCTAGTTATATCTATCTATCTATCTGTCTATCTATCTCTCTCCCTCTCTCTCTCTCTCTCTCTCTCCCCCTCTCTCTCTCTCTCTCTCTCTCTCTCTCTCTCTATATATATATATATATATATATATATATATATATATATATATATATATACATATATATACTTATCAAACGGTGACAGTCTGGTTTGCAATTCCTCCCATTGGCTGACCATGGCTATGACTCTTATAAATACTCGAGGTGTCTCCTTACCCACCTTGAGAGGAATCATGATCAGCCAAGGGCTAAGCCGTAAATAAATTCACTTGAATACGTCTAATGAACCATGCATACAGTCTCACTGTGCAGAGAGATGCTGTAGTTAAACTGCTGCTCTCTCAGCAGAAAACATTGAGAAATGACTTGACTTGTTTCGCCTGGCTTTCACCAGCTCATTAGGTGTCTTGAATTCATTCTTTGCAGAGACACAGTAGCTTAATGAAAACAAATGTTGTGATTAAACTACAGGGTTCTTTCTGTGGAATGCTAAAATATGACATAATTAGCTTCACATGGTCTTTGCCAACTCTTCAGGAATATTTGCTTAATTCTACTCGACGAAACAGTAACTTAATGCAAATAAGTATTGCATTTAAACTATGGGGTTTTCTGTGCAGATTAAACTGGGAAATGATTTGAGTAGTTTCACCTGGTCTTTACCAGTTCAAACTACAGAGAGGGATAGGAGGTTAATATAAATAGATATTGTGGTTAAACTGCAGGGTTCTCTGTATTCAATGAACTGGGGAATAAGAGTTAGTTTCACCTGGTTTTTACCAGTTCAACAGGTGTCTTTACTTTTTTCCACACAAAGAGAGAGTAGCTAACAACCACTTATGAAAAGTGTGATGTGTACCAGGATAGATTTTTAATTTTTGCATTCAAGTACATTCTTGTTAGCACAGTAAAATCAGTTTATTAAACATACAGAAGTAAAATTGTCTCAGAATTATACACACACAAGCTGTTCATTTTGCTAAATCATACACGTCACAATGTGTCTCACTTCCTGCTACATTTCTGTACATCTCCCATTAAACATTATTCCATTCCAAAGACTACCCCAAAAACACAATTCCTCTCCATCTCTCAAATATCTCTTCCTGGACATGGACACATCAAAGCTCTGACATCTGGCAACTGACTTCGTAGATGCCTACAAGATTATCCACCATCTTTTCAACAACAAGCTTGGGCACCTTTTTGAATTCCATACATTTAATACTCAGAGACATGCTTACAAAACCAAAAAAACAACACAGCAGCTATGATTTTCAGAAACATTTTTTCATGCTCAAAATTTACTGAAGCATGGAATGAATCACCTGCATCAGTTGTTAGCTGTTGGTACACAATGTCTTTCAACCTTCCACGCTTCCTGGAATTCACCAACCATACACCTGATGTCCCCACAGCTCCCCTTTATTCGTACATGACTCATTCACTGTTCACTTCCTGTGCATTATTCCATACACCGTTCATGCACCTTTGGCTACCCTTTTGGATGAGATGTAGTGCACCTGAGCACTGTAGACAATAAATTCGTTAGTATTATTATTACCATTCACTCAACTAAAAATGTTTTAGAATTTAGGCTACACCCCAGTCATCCCTATTCTCTGGTTCATTTGACCCCATTTCGATTATACACCTCTAGTTTTTCTCTTCCCCCTAAATAATAGTGTAACAGAATTAATGCCATGTGTCGGTCAGATCAGATCACATTCAAGAAATAGGTCAGTGTTGGTCAACAAATGTGGCTGAGGGAGAGTAGATATGACAATGATGATGATGATGGTTAATAGTGATGACGATGACGATGATGGTGGTGGTGGTGGTGGTGGTGGTGGTGATGGTTGTCGTGGACTGTGGGGGTTGACATAATTGACTTACCCACCTCATCATCTGAAATTGCTTTGCTGGCCTTGTGATGAAATTGAAAATCAATATTATAATTGCCTCAGTCAGCCTGTCTGTCAACAGCTACCACTATCACTTTACCTTTGAGTGGCTTCCAGTCGGAAGAGCACCCAGCTGTAAAACCTAATTTACTCAAACAATCTGAAACTATTGAGATTTGTAAACAGCCAACCTGAATGTGCTGTAGCCCTGCTCGCTGCGGAGGAAGAACTGTATGTCAAGCAGAAATAAGTTTATACTGAAGTAATCCTGGCAAATGTAATCAAGCATGAACAAACAAAATGTGAACCAAACTCTCATGATGAAGAGGAATCTTACCATCTTGCCAACGTAAGAATCTGTCTCCATATAAAATGTAGGACAGATTTCTTCTTTCTTTTTTTGTTTATACATTTGAATAATTCTCTACTTGCACGTAGAGAAGATTCTGGTTGTTATGAAAACAATAATAACAACAATGATTAAAAGAAACAAACAAGAAACAAGGCAAAGCAATCTATTTAATATGTATGAAGAGTCTGTGTTTTAATTTCACTGTTTTAATCAGACAGCTTCAACTCGTCAACGACCTTCATTTTAATAATAAAAACCCACGGTAATCCTATTACAAAAACAACAAAAAGCAACAAAAACTGGCAATTGATTTTTTAAAAAACATTTTTTGTTTTCATCTTGTTTTCTTTTAGTTGCAGGATTAAAAATCACTATTCTGAATAGACCAGGCCATTGTTTTTTTAGACAAGTCCTGTTTGTACAAAAATCTCTTAGTATATAATTGATTTTTGAGCAGCATAGTTCAGAGATGTGTGATTTACCGCTTGCTTGCGCACAATTCCAGTTGAAATGAAGTAGGCAAGGAACGCTGCTGAGTGAGGAGAAACCAGCACTGAGCGACAACAGACTGCCTCCCTCTCAATGCTTCATTTTATGATTATATTGATAATAATTTCCAAAACAACACACAATGTAACAAAAATAGAACAAGCCATTATTTGGTGGTAGTCTTGTCAATACAACCATGAATAGACTTCAATTTTTCTGTTGATTTTAATGACTTTTACTTCTTTAGAGAAATTCAAAAAGTAAAACTGAATATTTTCATAAAATCTTTGGCAAATTCATTTCTAAACATGACAGTTTGTTATGAAACATTATAGTTACAATATTGTATACTACAAATACATATGGTTTGTGTGATAGGCTAGTTTCAATCTAAGATTCTCAAGGAATCTTAGCGAAATAGAAAGATAAGACAAGTCTTATTTTTTTAAAAAACATTTGTGGTAAAAAATCTCAAGTGAAGGAAAGTACCCATATAAGGTAAGAATATCTATATAAGGTAAATCTAAACCTAAATAAAACAAGTTCAGTATGCAAATATGCTAGTAGGTGCCCAACAGGGCTGCGTTCTCAGCCCTTCCCTCTTAATTATTGTTCTTCAGCTCATAAAAGAGGAGGGAACAAGAGTCTGTCAGTAGGATCCCCTGTATGTCAATGGTTCTCATTGCTGAGTGAAAGAATTAGGGAGAGAATTTCTAAACTTGGAAGTAGAGTCCAGAATCAAAGAGTCATAAAAATTAAAAAAACTTAAGTTAGCAGAAAGGATACAAAACCCTGTTGTCATCTGGGAAGGGGTCATGTTTGATATGCAAATATGTCGGTAGACTCTCTTTTCTGTGAATCCATTGTAAAGTATGAATGAGTGGCAGGAGAAAGGCTTTATGTTTTGATGCTGACCAGGAGCAAGTAGCAGTTAGGTCACTCTTAGATTCTTTTCTAATTCCCAAAAGGTTTCCTTCCCCTGTAGAAGAAGTCTAGTCTGTGCTACATAGGTGACCAAAGTCAGTAGGACTGTGGAATGCGGATTAAGAATGAGGAAGAAAAAATTCAGAGAGCCATTACCTGCTCTGGCAAGAAAGGGGGTCATCTTGAATATGGATGTTGTGTGAAGGTGGGGAATGAAACAAAGATTGACTGAATGAACGTGTTATGTCAGTGGGGATGGGAAATAGAGCAGAAATGTCCTGAAAAGAAAACTGGGCATCAGAGAAATGAGGGAGAAGAGAAATTTGTGATGTGAATGGGTGGTTAATGATATATCAAGTGACCCAAGCAAAAGAGGAAGACATGAGATGAAATGGGTGAAGTGTTATCTGAGAAGAGTGAATGTCAAGGACAGAGATAATGAGTGATGACAATATTTAGAGCAAATGCTTCACTGGGGAAGACCTGGTGCATTTGGGAAAATGGATGTAAAATAATGATACTGGTGGTGGTGGTGGTGGGGGTGACGACGACAATGATGATGATGGTGATGGTGGTGGTGGTGGTGATGATGATGATGATGAGGAGGAGGAGGAGGAGAAAAATAAGAAGAAAGTGAAAATATGAATCTAGTGATTGAAGCTTTGAAGGTTATTCTGCTTGGAAAACTATAAATTAACAAAGAAAGGAAAAGAACGTCAACAACAACAGCAGCAACAACAACACAAAAAGCCTGGCCTCCTCTTTGAGAGAGAATCATAATGAGAATTCTAAGCTGTGTTGAATTTTAAATAAATTATTAGAATTTCCTTATCTTTGCAAGGTTTGGTGAACATGTTTGAACATTTAATAAGAAAGCTTTTTAAGAATTAACATGGAAAAAATCTGAAAAGGTTCTTCACTTGAAAACAGTATTTCTCCTTGGAAATCTAAATATGTTGTTTATTTATCAGAAAACATTCACAACCACAACAACCACATCTACTACCACAACTACTACTACCACAATCACAGTGACAACAACCACATCAACAACCTCCTTTCACAAGATGATAGCTGTTAAATGACAGGAGTAAATACCTTGTGCTGTTTTGTCCTGCCAAGGTGAACTTTGCCTTTCATCCTTTTGTGCTCGATAAAATAAAGAACTGGCCCAGGGTGATGGATGAATGGAATTGTCAGAGATACCTTGTGGTATTTGTTACAATCCTGACTTCTTAATTGGCTGACTTCATCTGTCATCTGGTGTACCACCACCATCACCCTGGGGAAAATATTTAGACTAGGTCCCCCACCACCACTAGTCTCCGAGGCTCTATAAAAGTGAAGGGTAATAGGTATGTTCTTCCCCTTGCCTGACTAAAGGGTAAAAATGGTAAAAACAACAATAACAACAAATACAACTACCATAACAACAAAAACTATATAAATAAACTAAATAAAACTGCATAAAAGAACATTGAATACAACAATAACCAGAAGAAGAAGAAGAAGAGGAAGAAGAAGAAGAAGAAGAAGGAGAAGAAAGAAGAGAAGAAGAAAGAGAAGAAAAAGGAGAACGAACTTTTGTAGAATAAGAACAACGACAACAATTGTAATGATAACAAGAAGAACAACGACTGATAATTAATTAGTAGAAAGAGATGGGGAGAGGGAGAGGGAGAAAGAGAGGGAAAGAGAGAGGGAGAGAAAGAGGGAGGGAGGAAGAGGAAGAGAGAGAGAGGCTGTGATGATATGATTTTTGACATTTCATCCAGATTTTCCAAAGTACAGTGAAAACTGCAATGAGATTCTCTCCACCATTCATTAACGACTCCATTGATTTGGTTTGCATTTACTTTTAGTTTTTTAATTGATATTCTTTGTCCATGTATGATATTGTATTTCCCCCTCCTCTGTGTGTGTGTGTGTGTGTGTGCCCAAGTAAATATTATGTGTAACAGCGTTTCTCATTGAAACGTCTCGGCATTGAAGTCAACAACAGCTGTAAAACATAGCAAGAACATTGGCAAACAGCATTGTGTAAATAATTTGTTAGGGGTCTATGCATGGCTGTGTGTGTGTGTGAATATATATATATATATATATACTTACATATATATATATAAATGTATGTATGTATATATTTATGTAGGATTGTATCTATATAAATATATATGGTTATGTGTGTGTGCGGTGTGTGTGAGTATATTTATTACGTATGTACATATCTATATGAATATGTGTGCGTGTATGCATGAGTATATATGTGTGTGTGTAGGTGTGTATGTAGGTGTGTATGTGTATGAGCGTATCAATGTATACATGTGTGTGTGTGTTTATACATGTGTTTGGCGCATGTGTCTATATATGTGTTTGCATGTGTGTGTGTGTGTGCCTGTGTGAAGAGAGAGAGAGAGGGAGGGAGGGAAAGAGAGAGAGAGAGAGAGAGAGAGAGAGAGCATGACATGCACACCACACCTGGCCACGTACTATGAAAAATACTAAACCGTCCTGGTGTATGGAAGTTTAGACAGAATCCTGCAGCAGAAGGATAGGAATGGAAGGGGCTTGCGTGTGTATGTGTGCATGTACATGTGTGCATGCATGTATCTATGTGTGTGTATCTCTGTATGTGTGCGTACGTATGTGTGTGTGTATGTATTTCTGTATATGTATGTATGTCTTTATATGTGTGTGCATATTCTATGATGTTTATATTCCACAATGCAGAGATTTCTGTACAGAGTCTGTACCAAGTTCTCAGCTGAAATCTAGCCAAAAATATAGTCTGAATATGACTGACAATTTATATGATGATCGATTACATATTCGCGTGTACACACACACACACACACACACACACACACACACACACACACACACACACACACACACACACACACACTCGCCTATATGCATCTGGGTGTACACGCATGTATTCCTCTTTCTCTCTCTCTCTATGGATGTATGAGCCTGTCTTCACGGTGTGCCTGTGTGTACATGTGAATAAGCATCTGTGTGAATATTTCCTCTCTTGTTGGTTCAACATTGATATTTTCTTGAGCTTAGATTGCTATGAAATCATGTAGTTATGTGTATATCTCTGTCTCTGTATATTTGTATGTGTGTGTGTGTGTGTGTGTGTGCATACACATATGTCTAGAAGTCTATCTATCTATCTATCTATCTATCTATCTATATATATATGTGTGTTTGTGTGCGTGTGTGTATATGTTTGCATGCATATATATATGTATGTATGTACATCATCATCATCATCATCGTTTAACGTCCGCTTTCCATGCTGTCATGGGTTTGACGGTTTGACTGAGGACTGGTGAGCCAGATGGCTACACCAGGCTCCAATCTGATTTGGCAGAGTTTCTACAGCTGGATGCCCTTCCTAACATCAGCGACTCCGTGAGTGTAGTGGGTGCCTTTATGTGCCACCAGCATGAGGGCCAGTCATGCGCTACTGGCATTGGCCACACTCAAATGGTGTTTTTTACATGCCACCTGCACAGGAGCCAGTCCGGTGGCACTGGCAATGACCATGCTCGAATGGTGCTTTTAACATTTTAACAAATGGTTTACACCTGGTAGCTTACTGGTAAAGGTAAGGCCAGACTATTTTGAAAACTCGATAATGCTTAGTTGGCATTGATTTTTGTGAGCTCAATCAGGTGTTTGATTGGAGATTCCCATAATGATGTTATTTTTCCTGCAGATTTTGCATTTTTTCACGTGTAAAATTTCAACAAAATTGATAAAATAATCTCTAAGGAAATGCTTATTCAATACAAGGTCAGAGGTGGGCTTAACTTCAACACAGAAAACACAAGCAATGCTGGGTCCAACAGCTAGTACACACATACATACATTCGAGTATTGGACCTCATGTCAAGCCAAGTGTGACTGTAGTCATGGCTGATGCTGGTATCAGGTCAGTAGCACCTGTGCTGGTGGCACTCTCAGAGTGGTTGGTGTTAGGAAGGGCATCCGTCTATAGAATCCTTGCCATATCAGACTGTAACCTGGTGTAGCTCCACCGGCTTACCAGTTTTCAGTCAAACCATCCAACCCATACCAGGAGGGAAAGCTAACATTAAACGACGATGATGATGATGATGATGATGATGATACATACATACATAATTCACTTTTTATGTTTAGTGAGCTATGTGTAATTGTGTGAGATTTTGTGTAAATATGTGTTTATGTATATGTGTGCAAAGACACAAACACCTGAATGTGATAAGGCTGTGTGTATGTGTGTGTAATTATGTCATGATGAATCCATGTGGGAATGGTCTGCCTCTTCAAACAAAAACACATATATCATATACAACACATACATACAAACATACACTTATACACATATACACAAATATATAAGCACATACCTACAAAAGATACTTGCATAGAACAACACTCATTGACACACACACACACACACACATATATATATACAAACACATAGACAGGCTGTGTGTCTGCAGATGTACTTACTAGTACAAGCATAGATTAGCACACACACACACACAGGTGCTAACACAGAAACAGATACTGAGACACTTCACAAACACAGACACACACACAAACACATGCAAACACTTAGATGTTCCCCCACACATACACACATGCTGATGTATACATACATAAAACACACATATATACACATATATACACACAAAATCGATAAACTTCAAAACAAGCCAGCTTTCTGGCTGTGAGGGGGGAAATAGAAAGAAACAGCTTAAAACAAACTTCCTCCCCACCCTGCCGACTTCCTCCCCCCACCCTGCCGACTTCCCCCCCATACAAAAAAATGTCCGTCTTTAGTGGAAACTGATAAAAAACTTCAATAAAGAATTACTAAAAGACAACAAGAAATCAAAGGAAACATATTGTAATGAAATTCTTTGAACTTTGGAAAGGATTTTCAATGAAAAATCCCTATTTAATTACTCCCCTCATGATAATTTCACCCCCACCCTCCCCCCGCCACACCTTCCTTCCCTCCACTCTACATATCTACCTGGCTGTTCGTTATGTCATTCTCTACCTCTCTCCATCTACCTGTCTACCTGACTGTTGTTCATTATTTCTCTGCCATCACTCGCAATGTCTGTCTCATTCCATTCTGTATAATCGCTCTCTACCTCTTTCTCTCTACACCTGTCTACCTGTCTTTTCATCTTATATCACTCTACCTTTCTATCTATCTACCTGCCTCTTTGTTAGCTATCACTATCTACCTGTCTACACACCCGTTTACCTGTCTCTTCATTTTTTATCAATCTCTACCACCCATCCATCTGCGTCTTCATCAAACTTCACTCTCTACATCTCTCCCTCTCTCTTTGACTCTCTGTATATCTATCTATCTATCTATCTCTCTAAATATATGTATATATATATATGTGTGTGTGTGTGTGTATATATTTTTTCCTAACAGTTTTCTTAATTGATTGCACTTCTTTTGATGATGATGATGGCTGTTAAACTCATTATTCTTGTATATGTCTCTGCTTCTAATGGTGCTGATGCCATTTTGCCAATGTTCTTTTGATGCTCATTGCTGTTGTTATTGTTTTTACCTTGTGGCTCTTTTCCCATCAAAGATTTGATCTTAGTTCCTTAACTCTCCTCCTTCTCACCAACTTCCATCCTTCTCTCTTCCTCTCTATACACCTCTCACTTTCTCACTCAATTGAACTTGGTCTCTATTTCTCTCCATGTCTTGCAACATAATCTACCATTTTTTTTCTAACTTCACATTGTATTTACAAATCCACACATATGCACACACATACATACATATATATAAATACACACACACACACACACACACACGTGTATGTTGTTGTTTTATGTCTGCTTTTCTATGCAGGCAAGAACTGGCTGGAACTTGCCAAGTCAGTATTCTTTGACTGGATGCCCTTTTTTCACCAACCCTTACTTCTTTCCAAGTACGTTACTTAAAGAACTCCTAGTCTTTCGCCTGATCAACCACTCAACACCTGGAAATATCTTTACCACAGGTGTAACAAAGAACACCATTATGCAGAGGTGACATTGTTTCTAGCTAAAGCCTGGTTTGGTTCTATAGTGTACTAGTTGTGTATGAGAGTGAAATATCAGGGAAGATGGCCAATGTCTACAAACCATCCATAGAGTCACTTGGTGAAACAGAATTACAGGCAAGGGAATTCTTCTTTAAAGCAAAGCTTGACAAATGCAAAACAGCGCAAGACTGCATTAGTTTAGTCTGGCAGGTCACATGTATTTGTGAGATAAAATCACGTGACATATAAAGACTGCAATGACATGGAAACCAGATGAAGGAAAAGCACTGACTCAAGAACACCTGGTGCTGGACATTCTGGAAAGATTTTAGATATGTGGGAAGCAGTTGGATAAGAACAGGAAAAAGAAAAAAAAAAAGCAGTAATAAATCAACCACACTGGAGTAAGCTTGTGAGGATTCCCATAAACAGCAGAGGAATGGAGACAAGGGGAGACTTGTATGTACGGACAACTGTCTGTGTCAAAAACCATCGTGCCCAGGCTGGCACATGCATGTGAAGATGGATGCCAAGACTTTATCAATGGAGGCTGTCTATCCAGCTGTCTGTCTGCCTGCCCGTCTGTCTGTATACATATATGTATGCATGTTTGTCTATATAAATGATTGTATTTGTTTTTGTGTACACACACACACACACAAATAAATATTAACTTCTTCATATACAAACTGTTACGCTGGTTTCGACTATTCTACAAATGCAATCTCAGATGATTCATGTGATGAAACAAAATTCTGTTAGAACATGAAATGTAGAACTCTTTATGAGCTGAGTCCAAATCTTGTTGACGTCAATTCCATTTTTCAACACAGGGTGAATAAAATAAAGTATTAGAGTCAATTATGGTGACTTCAGCATCCTTTGAGAGATGGATGACCTTCTTCCAATGCAACAAAAACCCAACAAAATGTAGAGAACAAGTAAAATTGTGTGTGCTGTATTACTTGTGGAGCTATGTGTAGCATTAAAAATTGTCTTTTTCACTCTTAGCAAATACTCAGCATTGATCACACACACAAACCATAAGTTACAACACAGACAATCAAACATATATTTTATTTAACAATACTAACAGTTGAGACTATATACAACAAATTGGTAGAGTTGTGTGAACTGTAGTACTTGTTTAAACTAGGTGTAACTTTAAAAAACTCTTTTCCATTATTACTATTACACATACAGCTTTGATCTGAAATCTACTATTACAAAACACACACACACACACACACACACACACACACACACACACACAATCATACTAACATTTTTATTTAATAAAATCAGTTGAGAACACATAAAGACTGATAGAGTTATAAACTCTGTTACTTGTGAAACTATGTGTAGCTTCAGAAAACATTTTTATTGCTGCTGAACACTCAACTTTGATCCCAAATGTACCATAAATAACCACAAACACACACAATACAGAAACAATAACAAATACATCTGCAAATATATATTCCTACATACATAGCCCAAGACATACAGACATATGTATCAATTTATTGGTTGTTTGTTCTCATCAATCTGTTACACTACGCATGCATTTACAACATCTAAATATCAAAAGCCAACATTATTATGTTTAATTGTAATGATATTTGTGAATTTAGATTCTGTGTAACGATGTATTGATAGACATTGATGAACATGTGTGGACACAAATGTCTGTATATATATATATATATATATATATACATACATAAGTCATATATTATAACAATGTGTACATAAAAAAACAGCCATCACTTTACTGAACAAATATCTCAGATGATGACAATATTCTGTGTGTATGTGTGTGTTATACATTTATTTCTATATAAATACACATACATGCATATATATCAGTCTCTCTCTCTCTATATATATCTATATATGTATACATATATATATATATATATATATATATATATATATATATATATATATATATATATATGTGTACATATATGTATGTATGTGTATATATATACATACATAGTTATATACACACATTTATATATACACACATATATATGTGTGTGTGTATGTATGCAGGCACAGAAACACACACACACACACACACACATAAATATACAGGAAGGGTAGCTGGCAGTAGAAAATCTGCCTCAACAAATTCTGTCTGACCCATGCAAGCATAGAAAAGTGGACATTAGCTGATGATGATAATGACAATGATGATAGTGATGATAATGATGGTGGTGGTGATGATGTATACATATTTGTATGCATACATGCATACATACATATATATATGTGTATATATATATATATGTAAATATATTTATATACGCATGCCTATATAATATGTATATAAATACAGATGCACATATATGTGTGTGTGTGTGTGTCTGTGAGTGTATCCTGGAAGAGAAAGAACAATTCCCTTGGGCCCCTTCAGGGCATCTGCATCAGCTGTGAGGAAGTTTTCCTCAGACTGGAGACCTTCTGAACTTTACTGACAGTACCAGGGTGGGGAAGTGGAAGTGGTGGAGTTGGAGTTAAATTAAGGCAGCCACTCACAAGATATATATTATATATATATATATATATATATATATATATATATATATATATATATATATATATATATATAGATAGATACACACTCATACACACACATACACACACACACACACACACACACACAAACACACTCCACAACTATGTTCTTGTTATCAATGATACAGGTGTATACAATTTAATAGGATATGCATTTTTTAAGCTGATGCACATGTATGTATTTGACTATATATACATGCACATGTGACAATCCCATGTAGGTGAACATACATTGTTACATGTAGGAGCATAGTTGTATATGCACAAACATGTTTACTCATGCACACACATATGTATACTTACTAATACACACATGACTGTCTTTGAAAACATGTCTCAATCTCTCTCTCTCTCTCTCTCTCTCTCTCTCTCTATTATACATGTATATGTACATACATATGAGAATCTATATATAAATATATATATATATGTATGTATTTATGTAAGTACGTATGTATGCATGTACCCATGCATCTGTATGTATGTATACACATCACATAGATACACACATAAAACAGTGTTATATCATTGATGAAGAATGTGAAAGAATGCATGGAAGATAAACACAGTTATTCTCTACTTATACACCCCAATATACATACATATATAAACATGCACAAGCAGTAATGAATATATATGTATGCATGTATATGTGTGTGTGTGTGTATGTTTTTTTTTTTTTTGTATCTCGTTCCTGTTCCTCCAGTTTGTCCCACCTGCCACCCTGCTGCTCCTCCTGGTGGCTTGCTGCACCACCAAAAACTAAACCAAAACAACAGCAAAAATAGCAGCTTACCTTCATACTAGAACCGGTCTGTTAGTTCACTGGAAAAGTAAAGCTGGGGTTCACAACCTGCACTCAGGCAGACATGCATCCCTGGACTCTGCCTGGGCATGTGATGATGTAAAGGCATCCCAGCCATGACCATCACAGTTTCTTTTTTCCTTCAGTTATAGTGTATTTAGGATCACATTATATATTGTGACTTTCTTTTAGGATGGTGCTTTGTGAAGTGAGGGAGATTTGGCTGCTATTTCTAGCTGATCGATTAACCACTCAGAGGTCTCCCTTGTTGACTAGTGTTGTTTTGTTGTGTTGTGTGTGTGTGTATGTATTGCTGTTGTTATCAGTCTATCTGCTGCAGCAGTGTGACAATAACTGTGTGTTGATGTATTAGAGATGTGGTATGGAGGAGGAGGAGCAGCAGCAGGAGGAGGAACAGGAGATGAAGGAGAAGAGGGAGGCTGGCTTTGCTTGCTTACTTCTCCATCTTTCTCTCACTCTCTCTTTCACTTTCTCTTTCACTTTCTCTACCTATATATACTTTTCTCTCTACACACACCTCTCCCTCTCTCTACACCTTTTGCTATACTCACCTTTTTTTACATACACCTTGCTCTACACACACATCATTCTCTCTTTTTACATCCTCTTCTTCCTCTATATTCTCCTCTCCCTTGATATATATACACCTCCTTCTCTACACAAACAACTCTCTCACTCTACATATGTTTTTCTCCCTCACTACGAACATTCCTCTCTCTTTATATACACTTCTCTTTTTATATGCAGTTCTCTCTCTCTCTCTGTACATCTATCTATCTATCTATCTATCTATCTATCTATCTATCTATCTATCTATCTGTTTATCTGTCTATCCATCCATCCATTCATCTATCTATCTATCTATCTGTCTATCTGTTTATCTGTCTATCCATCCATCCATTCATCTATCTATCTATCTATCTATCTATCTATCTATCTATCTGTCTATCTATCTCTATCTCCTCTATCTACCTATCTATCTCCTCTATCTGTATACACACACTCACACATATATTTATACATACATATATGCATATCTAGACCTCTCCCTCCCTCCCTCCTTGCCTGCCTCTCTCTCTACACCAGATATTTTCCTTGATCAATTCCCAATACTTACAGACACCTTTTAAATTCAATAAACATTCTTGTTTTTGTTTTGTTTTGACAAAATGGCTGAGCCTCTGCCTCTGTCAGTATTTCTGACCCTGGCTGTTCACTTGTTTGATCAACTTGGCTCATTGAATAAGTATATAAGTGGCTGAGTACTCCACACATATTAACCATTAACCTAATTCTCAGATAAACTCAGTATGGTACAATGTGACAGGATAAGACATTTACAATTCCAAGTAAAATCAATTCAACAGGCTTCCACACAGTTTCCACCTCTCCAATGTCACTTGCAAGGTATGGCTCAGTCCAAGGCTATGGGAAACAACTCTTGTCCATGATGTCATACAGTGGAATTGAAACTGAGATCTCATGATTCACCATTCACCCACAGAGCATCTTCAATATCTTTTATCTTTTACTTGTTTCAGTCATTAGACTGTGGCCATGCTGGGGCACCACCTTCAAGAATTTTTAGTGAATGAATCGACCCCAGTAATTATTTTTTTTTATGCTTGATACTTATTCTATCAGTCTCTTTTGCTGAACTGCTAAGTTATGGGGACATAAACAAACCAACACTGGTTGTCAAGTGGTGGTGGTGGTGGTGATGGGGGGGGGGGCACACTCACACACACACACACACACACACACAACAGGCTTCTTTCAGTTTCCATCTACCAAATCCACTCACAAGGCTTTGGTTGACCCAAGGCTGTAGAAAAAGACACTTGCCAAAGACGCCACAGAACGGGAGTGAACCAGGAACCCTGTGGTTCGGCAGCAAACTCCTCACCACACATAAGTACCTGTTTTTGTTTCGGGTCTTCCATTTTAAATATCTTTCTAAGGAGATAAAGTTCAAGGATTCTGACCCCTTTTCAGGGTGTTCAGGAAGTGTGGAAGGAAGCGAAGTGCTCCTCACATCTGACTGCTGACTCTAAGTTTGAGCAAAACAAGGCATTCTACTGAAGGTACCCAACAGCCAAGGGGGTGGGGGATGAGCGATTCATTTCTATATTATTGTTCTAACTGTCGTTGTGGTTGCTATTGTAGTTATTGTTGTTGTTGCTGTGGTTGTTGTTATTGTGACTGTTGTGGTTTTTGTGTTGTTGTTGTTGTTGTTGTTACCATCATTATGGTTGTCGTTGTTGTTGTTGTTGGTGTCATTATGGTTGTTTTTACTGTTGCTGTTGTTGTTGCTGTTTGCAGTGATGTTTGCTTGTATAATTGTTCAAATATAAATGATGTGTGCGAAAAAGTAGGAAACACGAGAGAGAGAGAGAGAGAGAGAGAGCGAGAGAGAGAGCGGAATGGAAAGGAACGAGGAGAGGGAAGGAGAGGGGGATGTGCCTGTGTTGCTGTGGTTGTGTTGATCCTGTTTGGTTGAGTTGTAAGGAAATGGAAGCCAAGAGAGGGAAACATGGAAGATCACAGAAGGAAGAAGGAAGAGAAACAAAGAAAGAAGAGAGAATGGGAGAAGATCTGAGAAGAAAACGAAGAATTTAATTCCTTGTTTTCTATCTTTGGAAACTGTTTTTGGAGCTTCTCTTGTGTTCTGTGGTGAAGGAAAATACCCCCTTCCCAGCCCCCCCCCCACTCTCTAACATATACATAAATACACTCACACACACACATATGCACACATGCATAAACATACACACACACACATAGACACACACATATACATACATACATATATACATAAGCATATACACACAAATGCATAAACATATACATATGCACACACACATGCACATATACACATAAACACTCATAACCATAGATATACACATGCACACACAAAGACATACACACACATGCACCTCTACACATGTACACACAAAATAACATGCACATACATACATACACACACACACACACAACATATATACACATATACATATGCTCACATACATGTACAAGCTCGTACACATAAACACATATACCTATACACACGCAATACACATACAACTACAAACATGCTACACACAAGCACACACATATGTGAACCTATATACAAACGCATACACCCTCACACACGATTGCAAATAAACATACATACATATGTGCACACATACACACAACATGATACAATCACATATTCACACATAAGCAACAACCACAAACACAAACACATATTTAAGTTACAAACAATAAGAAATGTACTCAATACAGAAATAATCTGCACAGATTTCATGAAGTCTATCCATCTATCTATCAATCTATCCATCCATCTATCTATCTATCTATTACTTATCTGTTTGTCTGTTATCTATCTGTCTATCTGTCTGTTTGTCTGTCTGTCTGTCTGTCTGTCTGTCTGCCTGTCTTTCTGACTGTCTGTCTGTCTATCTGTCTATATGGGCGTGTGTGTGTACACACAAACATACATACATACACGCATACACACACTCACACACACAAATAGATACATAAATAGAAGACAAATATATAGATATACACACAATGATACCTCGAAGTACGAGTTTAGTTCATTCCCTGACCATTCTCATCTTACGATTTACTTGTTTTACAAATCAATTTTCCCCATTGAAATTAACTAAAATATAATTAATCCATTCCAGCCCCCAACAAAACCATTTATATTTACTTTTATAAGGAAGAAAGGAAACGGTCAACAGTGGCTCCACATAAAAAACAAAGGACAAACACCGATGTGTATGTCATCATTGCCATCATCATCATCATTTAATGTCCATTGTCATTCATGCTGGCATAGATTGGGTGGTTTAACTGGGCTGGCACACTGGAAGGCTCCAGTCTGATGGTTTTCTATGGCTTGTTGCCCTTCTTAACGTGAACCACTCCATGAGTGTAATAGGTGCATTTATGTGCCACCGGCACTGGTGGCATTTGCGTGGCACTGGCATCTGACATGACTGCGATTTTGCTTGGCTTGATGGGTCTTCTTCTTCTCAAGCACAACATAATGCCGAAGCTCTTGGTCACTTTGCCTCCATGAGGCCCAGTGCTCAAAAGGAACTCAGCCACCTGGTCTCCATGAGACCTGCTTGAAAGGAACTCAGCCACCTCATCTCTGTGATGCCCAGCGCTCAGAAGGAACCCAGCCACTTTGTTTCCATGAGGCCCATTGCTCAAAGATACGAGAAATTGTTTTTTCTTTATTTGTGGTTGTGATAAGATGATGTCAGTGGTAGTGGTGAGGTGCATTGGAAATGGTTCTGTTAGAGCGAGAGAGAGAGAGAGAGAGAGAGAGAGAGAGAGAGAGAGAGATAGAGAGAGAGATAGAGAGAGAGAGAGAGAGAGAGAGAGAGATGGCTGGAAGGTGGGTGTGGGGAAATGCAGCTTGATACTCTCACATGCAAAGTCTCACTGCAATTTGCCTTTATTTCAGAAGCAGAGTCCCCCATTTTTCTCATCAATAACCATAATTAGCAGAGAAGAGGGAAAAATATGAATACATCAAGTTGTAGGAGTGTGTTTGTTGGTGTTTATATCTGTGCTTCCATGTGTTTGTGTGTGTGTGAGCATGTGTGCACATACACGCACACATATATATATGTGCATATATATATATGTGCATATATATATATATATATGTATATTTGGTTTTGTGATACAAACCAGAAAACAAAATGCCAAAAATATGAGTATATATTTTTTTCTCTTATCAATAATGATGAAACTTTTGTAATGCACAAAACTCTCAGCCTTTGAGTCACTCCGTAAGTTCTACCAGTTATTATTCATATTCAGCATAAGTTACAGAGTGTATGTATATACACACAGACACAGACCTACACACACACACACACACACATCCATGTGAATGTATATATTTTGCAATTTACATTACAATCTTGCACCTTGTTAGTGAAATTTTGCCAAGGTAAATATATTCCCAAAGAGAAGGACAAAGACAAGTTGACTTTCAGAATGTTTATTTATTTATTTATTTATTTATTTTGTTTGTTTTGTTATTTGTTTGTTTGTTTGTTTGTTTTTCCCAGATTTATGAAGCTCCACTTGATCCATCTTCGGAATGGTTCGGATGCAATTCTTCTCAATGTGTTACATTCCTTAACCAACTGAAGCATCTTTTTCAAGTAATTTATCCCAAAATATCTTGAATCCATCTGATTATCTGTACTTCAGGTATTAATAAACTTGGACAAGGTTGAATATGGCTGCTACAGTATATATGATGTGTGCATGTGTGTGTGTATATATATATATTGATGTGTGAGTGTTGGCACGTGTGTTTATGTATGTACATATACACACACACACACATACACACATGCATCCACACACGCATCCACACATTCTTACACAGTCCAACACAGTACCAGAAGAGGCTCTGTTTCCTCCTGTATGGAACCGAAATGCAGTTAAAGGAAAAGTTGGAGGAAATTAACTGATATTTTTCCAGCAATATGGCATAAGGAATTCCAAAGACTTCGTTTTTGGCAATATAACAGAGTTAGTAACATTAATATTAATTGTATTCATCATCATCATCATCATCATCATCAACATCATCATCATCATCATCGTTGTCATTATCATCATCATAACAAGGCAACCATTCTGCTTAGTGTCTTAGAACTGCTATCTTGTGGAATTGCTACATGTTGATATTCTACTCTGTTCAAATAAAAAAACTTAAAAAAACTGGGGCCAGATACAATTCTTGTCTGCCTGGAGGTTTGGCCTGAACCAGATACCCCATGCACATCTTAAGAGGACCAGCAGTTTATCCTAGGGCTAAATAACAGTAGCATTCTTCCCTTTCATGGGACTGTCACATTAAGTTGACAACATACTATCACTTTAGAATGATAATAATTTAGAATACTGCCAGGCAACCATAAAGAATACAACAGTTGATGAATGTAACATGAAAATCTGTGCTAATAATTCTGTATGGTTGGTCACTATTGTTAGTCCTCGTCTGACAGTTTTTCATTGCATCTCAAATACAGTATGGTACACTTATTGTGTGATTCTCTCATTATTATTTGCTCCAGTTCAGTGAAGTCTATGCTTTGTTGATGAAGTTTAATAAAGCTGAAACGTGCATAAAGTTGTCTCCCATCTTTCCACAACGTGAAAGTAGTATTAGTTATTGAGGAGATGAAGTTGTCATTTCTTCTTCCCATATTTATTTTTAATAAGTTATTATTTAGTTCTGAGAGTATTAACCCCAAATTTTGATTTGTTGTCCTGAAATCTCTGCATGTTAAGTAAAATTTGATTAAAAACAAAAGAAAGCAAAACAAAAAGCATGTTTTTATATGTTGTTTGTTTTGTAACCTAGCAACACAAGTTTTCTTTTTTAATCCAACTAATCTAAAGTATTCCCTAATTATGTCTTTCATCTTTGTAACAATGATTATTAAAACATGAACAATCCGTTTGGCAGTTTGGGATTTGGTCGTCCGGGAAGGAAAAAAACATTGTCTGAGACAATTGAGAAGATTTGCCTCATCCAGCTTTGGTTGGACGGCAACAAGTACAGCAGCAACAACAGCAGCTACAAGCAATAGCAGCGGCAGCGGCAGCGGCAGCAGCAACAACAGCAGCAACAACACCAACAACAACAGCAGTGGCAACAACAGCAGCAGCAGCATCAACAGAAGCAGTAACAACTGCAGCAATAATGACAGCAGCATCAACAACAGCTGCAGCAGCAACAGCAGCAAAAACAGCAACAGCAACAATAGCAACAGAAGCAGTAACAACTGCAGCAATAACAACTGCAGCAATAACAACAGCAGCAGAAACAGAAACAGCAGCAGCTGGATTCCCTTCCTAATGCCAACCCCTTTGCAGAGTGCACTGGGTGTCTCTGTGGCACCAACACAGGTGTTGTTTTACCTGGCACAATACACAGAGAGAATAGTTTGAACTTCAGTTTGCCATAAAATGTTCTCTGTTGGTTTCCTTGAAATATTTCTGCCATTCCACTATGGTGGCCTGGCCAACTCTGTTAAAATGTCTTGCTTATAAATGAAACAAAGAATTGTCACTTGTTCCTCTTTAAAAAAACACTGAATCCTTCCGTATTGTTTCCTTCTCAAGAACTCTTCAACCCAAATACTTACAATGAGGAACCCTGATACTCACAGAACCATTTCATTATTTCCAAATGAAATACAGTCAGAATCAAGAACTGGTATTACTTCTATTTTCCCAGTAAAATCAGGAGACAATTCTACTCATATTTCAGCTTATTCTGACCTCATCAGACAGGCATTGTCTTCACTGTTGTTTTCAGAATAAAAAGAATAAAAAACGACCAATTTTGCTGCTATTTTTAGCAAGCTGCTTACTTTATTAATTGAGAGGTGAGTGTTTATTGGAGGGAAAACTGTGACTTCCTATGGCACAATTCTCAGTTCTGTAGGTAAGAGGCACTTCATGGGAACAGGAAAGTCACTTGTGATGATAAAGATGATGATGATGATGATGACGACGATGACGACGACGACGATGATGATAGTCATCATTACCATGGAAGTTTTGGTAGTATTGATGTTGATGATGATGGCAGTGGCAATAATAATGGTGGTGATGATGACAATAGTAATGATGACGATGGTGATGACAGTAGTGTATTATAAGATGACATGCAATAGATTGGTGTAAAGTCGATGAACAGGTCTGTTATATTTCTGTTGTGAATGTATGAACAGATCACTCGCAGATGTTCCATGGTGGACGTATCACACACACACATATGTATACATATACATACATACACACAATTGGATACCTAGATATATACACATATACTCATGCACAGTACATATACACACACAACCTGCACACACACACACACACACACACATTTATATGTAGACATTAATATACACACACATATAAAGATAAGACAACCATACGTCATGTTTGCACATATACACACACATAAATACATATATATTTACATATTTACAAACATATTTAGAGATAGATTTATACACAGTGACACAGACACATATACGGATACATATATGCACACACACACACACACACACACACATACACATACACAGACACACACACAGACACACACACATACACACAGATAATGTAGACTAATGTTGTGAGGTAAAGGGAAATAGGTGGTGGTGGTGGTGGTGGAGGTGTGTGGTAGCAGTAGGGGTTTGTGGTAATGGTGTTGTGATATGGAACTAATAATAGCGGTATTGCAGTGGCGGTGGTGGTGGTGGTGGCAATGATAGTGATGCTGCTGCTGATGATGATGGAGTAGGAAGGCTTCTCTGTCAATTTTGATATATGAGTGTCCAATAATGATTTCACCTGCACATGATCGTTACAGCATCATCATCGTCATCATTGTCATCATCATCATCATCATCATCATCATAATATAAAAAAGCACAACAACAACAACAACAACAGCAGCAGTGTAAACAAAAGCAATCATTTAGTTAGAGATGGCTTGATATTCCAGTAAATTGAATCTTATGATAACATCCATATTTCATTTTCTCTGTTGTTGTTTAAAGTAAAGAACAGTGACCATGGCTGCTTCACCAGAACCAGAACCAGACATTGCAGCTCCAGTTAAGAATTAGTTAAGAGTTAGTGAAATATTTCATGGGTAAAGGAAACTGTGTGGGGTGGCGGAGGGTCGTGACCCTCTCCTCTCTCCTCCACCTTCCCAAACTGATTATTCCTTATTGACCATTCTTCCATCTGTGTCAACCATTCTCTTCATCCACTTCCATCCCCATCTCTATCCATCTGCCATCCTCCTTCCTAAACTTTCTTGCTTACCCACTCACCCTGTCCAATTCCCTTATATTCCACCTTCCTGTAATTTGTGACTCTACCTAAACCCATCTCCCCCCCCCCCACCATCTCATTTCTTTTCCAGTTGGGATGGCCATGGATCTCCTCCACAGCATTTTCATTTACCAACTGTAGACAGCCTACACTGTTCAATCTGCCAACAACCTTAACAATTGGACCAACAATGCTAAACGTGGCCCACACCATTATCCCCCACCACCTCCCACTTGCGCCATTTTCTTGACACACTTAGGATGGAATTCTTCAGTTGGACAACATCTAACATAAGTCTTTCCATCTGATCCAAAGATGCAGAAACAGAATTCATCAATTCAAAGAACTTTTGATCAGTCTTTGGTCATCCATTCAATATGGCTTTTAGCAAACTTGATCTGCTTCCACTGGTTCGTCTAAGAAATTATCAGCTTCTTTTGAGCTCTCCAGTTGAACAGTCCGAATTCTTTCAGGCAGTTTTTGACAGTTTGTGTTGTAAAGCTGATGTCATTTTCATCAGATAATTTTAAGTTCTTAAACTTCTCAGCCATCTGATCAATGGTATAAAGCCTAAAGCCTTAATTAACTTACTCTACTAATCCATAAAAGTACCTGTTATTAACTTGACTAGTCTTTATTTTACAGTTTGGGATTTTCTTATTCAAATCTCCTTCAATGGATGAAAATTTCAAAGTTCCTCTGCGAAGGATTTTCTCTCTCTGTGGACACTCACTCTCACCATCCTTACATAAGTATTTGTGCAGAGATGCTATGTGTTAATCTTTAGTCTTCTATCAATGTCTACATATTGTGTAGTGTTAGAGTCTGAATTTACACTGGAGCTAAGTAAATGTAAGGATTAAGTTTGTTTCAAAATGTCTCTTAAGTCTATAATCCTGTTTTGTTATTAAATATGGCATTAACATCTGCAGATTAGATACTGTGGCTGTGTCTTACTAACAACTTTGGTTTCTCGTTAGCCATTTAGAATGCCATGGATGTTTTCCAGAATGGTGGACTTCAAAGCCAACCTATCAGTCTTGCCTTTGTAGGAGGATATTGAAGAGCCGTGGGTCCTTGAAATTCAAGCTGTTGCAGTATTTGGTCTTGCATCATGGTTTTCTGTTCTCTCATTCTGAAAGTTCTAAGGATCCCAGCCAGCTCTCTGCATTTTAGTGCCAACTTAGTAATGAGAACCTGGAAAGATGCATCACCACTCATGCCAATACTCAGGTCACACACTGATTTTGATTCAGGGATGCTTGTTAAAGAATTGTAAACCTGTACTCTACCAAATGGATTGAGTATTCCTTCAGTTTAATGTAAAATTGTTATTATTATAACATGAAAAAAAAAGAAACATTAATATATATATATATATATATATATATATATATATATATATTAATGTTTATTAATGTTTATTAATTAATATATATATATATATATATATATATATTAATGTTATATATATATATATATACAAGCAAAACGTCTGAAATGTTTTATATATTTTTGTAGTTCCATTAATGACTTGTAATTGTAACTTTTTAATTAACCTCATCCATGTCTGCTTATCTAACTAATGAGGAACCAAACATTGTTCTCAAATACTCTAGTTTGTGTACAATACATCATTAACTCTACCAGACAGTAAATTTTTAAAAAGAAAATAAATTAAAGTATTAATCAGAAACATTATTCTCAAGTAATCAGAAAATTTTTGACAGATTTTATTATATATAAATAGTATAACAAGTAAAACTTTGTTTCAATTTAAAATTTCTGTCTTATATTACAGGAGATGGGACAAAATGCATGGGGGAAAAAAAATTACTGTTTAAATTGGTGTTTTAATAGTCATTAAAAAAACTGTTTTTTTTTTCTGTTGGGAAAGTTGTGCACTCTTTAGTAAATGGAGGTAGTTCTTGATGAAAGTTTTAACACAGCTGACATATTTGAATAAAAGAGAGGCTGTCTTTTCTGAAAATTTGTTAATGTTTCCATTTTGATCAAAATAATATGATCATATTTCAAATAATATGTCCACAAACCCAAATAATTTGTGATAAAACATTGTTAAGTCTTAGAGCTGTGTACCTCCTCTTTAGCTTTTTGTTTTTTTTAAAATTTTATTTTAAATAATTTTTGCTTCTTATTTTTTTGCATCAGACATTGATGAGTTAATGATTAAAAATGTTTAATATTGACAAATTTAGCTGACATTAAATCATTTGAGAATGTAAAAACAATTTTCTAGATTAATTCCATAATAAGAAGGGAGTGAGGCGGGGGTCTGGGGTTGGTGGAGAAAAACATTTGTAGAAAGAAATGAAAGTTTGATTGAAATGGAAGATTAAGAATTGGTATAAAGAGTTGCTAAAATGATGAAGAATTGCAAGTAAATGTACAATATCAGGAGAAGCAGTGGCAGCGGCAGCAGCAGCAGCAGAAAAGAGCAAATGAAGAATTCAGGAGAAAAAAAAAAGAGACAAACAAATAAAAAAAAACCCATGAAACAAAAATAACAGTGTTTAAGTTTTGGTGATATGTTGAAGAGAGACAAACCCAATAATAATATTTAGAAGTGTTTAATGGGCTGACAATGTAGCTTGTTGTTTCATTGATTCTACACGTAAAATATGATTGCACAAATATATCTACCCACTTTAAATTTTTGATGGATACACAATGAAAATCACTGGCTGCTATCCAGGTAAGGAACAACAAATATTGGTAGCAGAATAAATGTAGGTTATCCAACATGTCTTTTATGTATGTGTGTGTGTGTGTGTGTGCGTGTGCATGTGCATGTATATATATATATATATATATATATACATACACATAGGTTACAAGTATATATATACACATAGGTTACAAATATATGCATACACATATATACGCACATATGTACATATGTCATTATATATATGTGTATATATATATATATATATATATATATAACATAAATATAAAAATACATATATATATATATATATGTATGTATGAATATATACATGTATACGTATGTATGCATTGATAGGCAGCCACTTTATAGCCATTTATAAACAAGAAGTGAATGATTATATTTCAATATTGTGTATATGTATGGATACATACATATGTACATATATATATATATATATATATATATATATATATACATATATATATATATATATATATATATATATGTATGTATGTATATGTATGTATGTATGCAAGTATATATGTGCATATGCATATATGTGTGTGTATATGTATGTGTGTATGAATGTATGTGTGTGTGTGTGTGTGTGTGTACATATTGTATACTTTTATTTTGTTGAGAAATGATTTCTGCATGAACAAGAGCTGAATATGTATGTATCTATGTATTTTTGTGCAAGTATATATGTATGTTGGAATATATATATATATATATATATATATATATGTGTGTGTGTGTGTGTGTGTGTGCAGTATCAATCAGACACATAAATGCTCACAATTTTGTCTGTACATTTATATACAAAGAAATATGTTTCTTAATACATATAATCGATTTTAAAAAAAGTATGTTTGTAAGTTTTGATGTGTGTGTGTGTGTGTGTGTGTGTGTATGTATTACAGTGTATAGATGTAAGTATATGTACAAAACATCGGTGTGTGTAAGCACAGGTTTGATTGATTGATTGCAGTCTGTGAATCTCACTGACCATTAGTCCTGGTGTACTCCACTAACCAGTGCTAGTGTACTCCACTGACCAGTCTTAGTGTACTCCACTGGTCAGTCACCGTTGTACTCCACAAAGTACATGAAATGTGTCATTATCACAAGAAGGGTTTCATATATGAGTCTTGATGTTGCTTCTTATCACTGGAACCTGGTGTGGGGCGTTTGAAATCATAGAGTGCTGCAAAGAAACAGAGAATGGTTGTTATGATGGGTCTTGGAGACAATACAGAAGAAAAGCAATTTCTTAAGAAAAGAATTAGATTCATTTTGAAGACACATAAAAACACAGAATGTTCAGAAATGATGGTGTGAAGATGCAGCAACAATATTTACCAATTCTAGCATTATTTGAATGATGTTCTGGAAGGATTCAACGTCTCTCATAACTTATCAAAGTCTCTTCAGAAGTGATTCATCTTAGTCCACTTGTATTAATTATAAACTGATTGATAGATGTTCCTTCAATCACCATAATCATTATTAGTTTAGTCACCAGTCCGTTGTCATTTTGTTAGTTTCTCAGCCAGCTTCTGCCCATCGTTATAGCCATTTGGTATTGCTATGTTGAAAATACAACATGTAAGATCGCATGTGGCTCATGTGCTAACTGGTGACCTGTTTGGGTGTCAAAGAGCCACAGAACTATCACTGAATCATCTTGTCAAGCAAGAAAGAGATTAAAGGAGTGCCCGAGAGTATTTTGTTGAAGAAACTAAAGTTGGAGAGTGAGGTATATGTGGAGAAGATTTATTTTATTATCGTGTCTCCAAATACATTTTGTCAGAGCTAGAGTGGGGCATCTTGATAAAATAGGATGTCTCATTGCAAAAAAAAAATGGACCACAAAAGGAACAGTTGTCCTCTCTAAGATTTAGTGATGTTCAGGGTGAGGGGTTCATCAAATGACCCTAAGCTAATGGGGCTTTGGTCAATGATATCCCAGTCATAAGTATCCCATCTGTTCAGCAGGCTGAGTGTATCTAGGATTACATCATGCTATGTGTCTTCCTTTTCCAGCAGTAGCACTTGGCTGTGTCCAGTGGATCAAGTGACAACATTGAAACTCTGTTGTTGGTTTAAACATCACCTCGTTAAACCAGTCAAAATACAACTATATCACACCCAAGACATCCAAATTCCCATTGAAGCTGCAGAAAGAATCCTTGGGATTTTGAGGATGAAGTTTGTTTTTTAATTAAGAAATACACATTACATATTATAATAACAGATCCAAATTGCATGCAGCCAATTGGTTACTATAGCAATGCAAAACGACCCTTTATACATATACAAAACTACGGGGCAGAGAAGCCAGCTAACAACACTTTTACAACACACACACACACACACACACACACACACACACACACACACACACATGCAAATATATTTTTATGTATGTGTAAATGTGTGTGTGAGAGAGAGAATTAATTATTTGCTTGTGTGTATAAATTGATGTAAACCAGTGCCCAGTGTTGTGTCCCTTTATGTCAAAATGTAACTGGTGTCTCTCAGGTGTCTCTAAGCCATGAGTTGTGGTTTAAAAATCCTCACAAGATCGTTTGAGCATCTCTTACTCATTAAGGTGGACGAGTCTGTAACACCGCTGGCCCCAATCTACCAGAAAGCACACTGAAGTGAGAAACCTTTAGAAGACAGAATCATATTTGGAGTTGCGTCCCTTGCTTATACCAACCCATATCAAAAAATATGGCATCTTTTACAGCACAGAGTTTCAGAATTTTTCTGGCATTTGTGCTAAAAATTTACATGGTTTTGCTTTCCTTACTACTTTGCAACACTCTGGTGCCACATAGAGGAACTATGTAATTGTGATGAGAACTTCTCTACCAAACAGAAGCCACGCCTGTACAAGGGAACATAACATTAATTGTTTAATGTCTTCCTAATTAGTTATACAATAGTTTAATTATTTTGGGGATGGTATCATATCTGGATAAATTTAAATGGCAATTAAATTTAAGGATTCTTTAAACTGGGATGAAGGGGATTTGTTTCTTAGGATTGTGACATAATGAAATTCAAATTGACTATACATACACACACATGCACACACGCACAGACATACAGGCACAAACACACACGCACAATATATGCATGCATACATACTAACACAAAAACATGTTTGTGTGTGTATGTATGTGTATAAGCGTTCGTACGTCACAGACACCGTTCTCTGGACTCCTAGGCCACCGTAGTCAAAGTAACTGATCTCTTTGTCACATTCGTGGTAATATTTCGCCTCCTGAAATTCTCATTTAACTTCACTTTAATTGTTTGGTGTAGAAATGAAATAGAAACAATTTGTTAATGTTTCTATTTTAAAACTCTGCAGGTGAGAGGTGTAATCTACCTATTATTATCAAACCGACGAATCAGTTGTTTCTGGTCAATGGTGTAAGGGAGGCAACTCATGGTCTCTTAACACTCTAAAATGCTCGAACGGCCTGAAATAATTTATCGTGAGAGTCTTTGGGAGATGTCACAGTTACGCTACTTTGGCAACACCACTGACCACATAGGTGGATATCCATCGGCTAGAAATGACAGCAAAATCTCCCTCAAATCGTGCGTGGTATAAGGACGATATATTTTTACGTATTTCTAGTATTGGTGTTTATTCTGTTAGAGGGGCTGGTTGATATTCTAATTCTAAATATGCTTTATTGGGTCTGTTCGTGCAGTTGCTCAGAGTATTTCTTATGAGGTTAGAATATTCTTGGTAGGAAGAATTAATTTGATTAATTTATTGAAATATCAGTATATTTGTTGTTGAATTTTTTTTGGTTAATACCCCAAAACGTAAACAAAAACTGACGAAATGGTCACATTAGGAGCGTCTATTTGATAAGGGTTCATCTATGGAATCTTTAATAGTGTTTCCAAAGGAATATTATCATAAGAGTAAAAGAAAATTTGTGTGTTTGTGTAATGCAAGGCCATTTATTCATGTGTACAGACGTATCTGTCTTTCTGCACAGGATGTGACACGCTAGCATTTACGCAACAAATTCTCTCCCTTATGCATACCTGTCTATTTATACATACATGTGTGTGTGCGCGCGCGCTCGAGTGTATGTGTGTATTTGCTACCCACCACAACTTATTGACTGGGGTTCGTGTATTTTTGTCCTTGTAACTTTGCAGTACAACAAATGAGACTGATGGAATAAGAACCAGATTTGAAGATAAAACTGGGGTTGATTTATTCAACTAAAATTCTTCAAGGGGATGCTCTAGCATGGCCACAGTCTACTGATCTCAACATGTGAAAGAAGAAATATATATTATAGACGCAGGTGTGGCTGTGTGGTAAGAAACTTGCTTCCCAACCATATAGTTCCGAGTTCAGTCCCACTGCATGTCACCTTGGTGGTGGTGGTGGTGGTGGTGTTAATGGCTACCATCAAATTCAAATTCCTGATAAGTTGTTTTCGTCCCAGGATCAATTTTCAAACTGCAAACCATTGATGGAAAGTGTTCTAGCCATGACCATCCTGTCAATTATTTTAGCCATAATACATCTTGGTTTGACATTATCTAATGTGTCTGTCCACTTTTAAGACAGTGTGTTATGGCTGCTCTTTCTAGCAGGTTCATTGATGACAATGATAAACTGGAAACACTCAATAAACTAAGATGTTTTAGTCATTTTCTGTAGAAAGCCAGCTGATCCACTTAAGGGGGGAAACAGCTCCTCTGCTTTCCTGCACTGAACCTCCTCTTCCTCCTCCTCCTCCTTCCCTCTCCTCTCTCTCCATTCTTGCCGCTGTCACTCGACCACCACTACAGCTAGGTTGTCTGTGATAAGTAATTAGCATCAGCTTCACTTTTCTGAATGGTTGAATAAAAATCAGGAAATTGAATTAAAGCCATCTGAAAGCCCAACAATGTGATGATGGCACTTACAGCTGTGTCTCATAGAAATCTCTCATTGATTTGGTGTGTTCTCATATAAAACACAGTCAAAGAAGACAGACAATGCCAAGACACAGCAAGTTAGCTTGTGTGCTTTGGTTTGTTGTTTGTTTTAGTTTGATTGTGGTCTTCAGGACTGTGAAGGAAGAAGACCACAAAAGCCTTTCTTATTTTCATGGTTTGTTTTGAAGGTTAATAATTCTAAAGTTTAAACAGTCAACATGTAACGTGTGATTGTTAAATTTATAATTTCGTCTGTGTTGGAAGCTTGGCTCAGCCCATAGCCATCATGGATCTTTCTGCTAGGATGGCCATGGGTGGGTGTCTGAGTAATGCTCATTGGATTAGTGTTCAGTTGAGTAGTTTTGAAGGTCAAATGTTTGGAGAAAACCATCTATGAATAAAGAAAGATTTAATAAACTTCTTAGATCTGTAGGAGAGGCTGTTCTGAGTATCGCAGCTGGCAGAGAGACACTGACTGTTACTTGTGTTTACAGGACCATGCTGTGAGGCAGTGTGCTTTTCCTTTTTTTATATGGCTTTACACACTTGTATCCATCAAGATAAGACAAATGACCATGAAATATGAAAGCACCAGGTCCTGATATATGATGCAGAAGAGTGTAATCTCTACAGGAAAAAGTAGAGAGGATCAAAGATGGAGACGATTCACCTATCACTGATCTGTTTTTCACTGTAGTTGTCTGAGACCACAGCCTCGTGATAAATGAGGAAAGATGTTTTACTGTTTAATCCAATGTTTTCATTTCCACAAAATAATTTGAAATTAGATTTTTAATGTTGTTCACATGAAATGTGTTAACACAAACTTAGCTGTATTTTTTCTTTTTTTCATGCAGATAGCAACACTAAGTAATTAACGACAAGGATTTAAGATGAAATATTATATAGAACAAAATCTCTTAAGCAAGGACAGTACATGTGGGTCCAGTAGGAATCGAACACAGGGTAGTTCATCTCCTGAAGAGAGATCACTTGAAGAATCAGTGAGCGATGAAGTATTGTGACAATGAGAGAGGGGTAATGAGGTACAGAAACTGGTGCAGGTTGGTGACAGGAAGAGCATCCAGCTGTAGAAAACCTGCCTCAACAAATTCTGTCTGATCCATGGAAGCATGGAAAAATGGATATAAAAATGATGATGATGATGATGATGATAATGTGTGTATATATGTGTCAATGTGTATATGCATGTGTGTGTGTATGTATTCTGTAGAATCTGTAGGGATCCTGAGAACATGTATACATGTGTGAGGGATTGTGTTTATATAAGCGTTCAGGTGTGTAAATGTATATTTAGGTATATACATGAAGCTCTGTACTAGTGTGCACATGCACACACACATGGACACACACGTGGACACACACACACACACACACACACCCACACTATCGATGCATAAGACGTACCCTACGTCCATGGCACAGAAAAGGATTTTAATTGCATACACTTCATTAGTGAAATGCTGTCAATAACAACAACAGCTGAACGTCAACAACAACAACAACAACAACAGCTAAACATCATCGACAACAACATCAGCAACAACAGTCTTAAATCTAATTTCAAATACAAACAGTTTGTTCAACCAAATGAAATAATTTAAACCATTGGACAAACATACACCTCCACCACCACCTCCACCACCACCTCCACCACCACCTCCACCACCACCTCCACCACCACCTCCACCACCACCTTCACCACCACCTCCACCACCACCTCCACCACCACCTTCACCACCACCACCTCCACCACCACCTCCACCACCACCGCCGCCACCATGACGACCACCACAACGACCACTGCCACCACCATTATTATCACCATCAAAGAAGAAATAAACAGCAGAAAACAGAATGATGCTACTACTACTACTACCACTACCACTTCTACAGGAGAAGAGGAAGAGGAGGAAGAAGAAGAAGAAGAAGAAGGAGGAGAAGGAGAAGAAGAAGAAGAAGAAGAAGAAGAAGAAGAATGAAATGAAAGAGAAGATTTATAAAAAAAAGAGAAGAAAAGTGTAAACTGTGGCGATGTTGTTTGTGTTGTTGTTGTTGTTGGTTATATGACAATGTTTGATATAAATTATCAAGAGAATGGAATGTGGTTGTTGTTTGATCAAGGAAATTCTATGACAGAATAAGGGAATCCCTACAGAATAGTTAAACTAACAAACCACATCAACACACACACATCTCTCTCTCTCTCTCTCTCTCATCTCTTCTACAGCTGACCTTGGGTGTGGGGGGGGGGAGAAAAGATTTGTGTGTTTAACCAAAATGAAATCTCTAGCTTTGTATGGGTGTGTGTGTATTTGTGTGTGTGTCTTTGAATGTGTGCACAAATGTGTGTAGATGTGTGTGTGTGTGTATAACCATAATGAAATGTTTAGCTTTGTGTGTATAGTGTGTGTGTGTGTGTGTGTTTGGTTTGCTCTTTGTGTTTCCATTTGTATGCCTGTATATCTTTATACGTGTGTATGGATATATCTGTGTATGTATCTACATATGTACCTGAGTGTGTGTGTCTGTATGTGTAAATGTCTCTTTGAGTGTGCATGAATCTTAACGTGTTTGTGTGTGTGTACCTGTGTGTATATATATATATATATATACATATATATATTTGTTCATATGTGTCTCTACATGTGTGTATCATGTATGTGCATATCATTGTGGGTAAGTGTCTCTCTACATTTCTCTCTCTCTCTCTCTCTCTCTCTCTGTATATCACCATAGCTACATTCTGTGTATGGCTGGGTAATTTATGTATGTACCTGTGTGTTTATATGTATCTCCATGTGTCATGGCCAAGTGGTCCAAGAAGACTTTTTACAATCTTGGATTCCCAGGTTTAGTTCCCCACTGCATATCATCTTAAGCAAGTCTCTTCTACCATACCCACAGCTAATGTTTCCTTGACTTTTTTTTATTGTGCCTGTGCATGGAAATATTTCTGTGTCCAAATATCATCTTTATAAACTCTATGCACGTCCATGTGAGTAACCATTTCTCAAATGTCTTTCTAATTAAAAAACATCCCAGTCAAGATGCCTCTCTCAATGTAGGTACTTCCCAACGATATATTCACTTACTCTGTTTTTGTTAAAATGGTAAATGCCAGAATGCTATAACATCTCCAGCAAAATAAAAATCATTGCAGTTGTATTTAGTGAGCGTTCATTCCTCATTTACCCGCAGCTCACACCTAATCACCAGCCTAACAATGGAAACACACATAGACTCGCTAACCTTTCCCGAGGACAAAGACATAAGAACCCACAATATGGTAGAAGCCATAGCCTCTCATAATAAAAAGGAATACTGGTGGAATGTCCCAATGAAGACTGCAATTAAATGTAAGTCCAACAGACCTGATATAATGATTTGGGATTGAGAAGAGAAACTGCACAGTTGCGGAAATCAGCTGCCCAGTGGATGTTAACATAAAACTGAAGATCAGTGAAAAAGAAACTATCTATGCTGAACTATTGAGAAATCTGCAGTTATTCTATCCTGATTACAAGTTTGGGTTTATACCTGTAATTATTAGGATCTTGAGATATGTAAGATGCTGCCTAAATACCAATCTTGAGAAATTAGAATTCTCAAAATGAGAAAGAAGACTACAGATCCAATCCATCACTGGAACTGTAAAAATCTGTAAAACTTTCCAGAAGTTTATCATTTAAACATATATGAGCATGTCTAGATATGCAGTGATATGCATGAGAATACATAAAACATACAAATCTGCACATATACATACATACATGCATACATACATACATACATACATACATACATACATGCATACACACAAACAAAGTTACCCTGTTGTTGAGGTTGAAATTCCAATGAAGGAACTTTGGATCTAGGTTAGAAAAAGGTTCATTTTCTTTTGGCAAGAAATTTTGAAATAAAACTGAACAATGACATACATACATGTGTGTGTGTCTCTGTATATATACATGTGTGTGTGTGTGTGTGCATGTGTGCGTGTTCATATCTGTCTAAAAAAGTAGTTATCTCTTTGACTGTCCATGTACACACAGACACACAGATACACTCACTCACACACACACACATACATGTGCATATGTATATGTGTATATATAGGTATATGTATATATATAGATATATATGTATACATATATATATATATATATATATATATATATATAAATGCATGTTTGTATGTATATATGCGTGTGTGTATATATATGTGTGTGTGTATGTGTGTATATGTATATATATAGATGTGTATATATATATATATATATATATATGTGTGTGTGTGTGTGTGTGTGTGTGTGTGTGTGTGTGTGTGTGTGTGTGTGATATATATATATATGTATATACGTATATAATATATATATATAGGCATAGCCACTTGGGTTGCCACTTAGCTACCTGGCTACCAGCATCACTCGGCCAGTTTGTACATTTAGCTGCCTCAGTTGTTCTCTGAAAGGAGCTGCAGTTGTTTGCTCTGTTAGACGTCTCCTATGTTGCCATCCCTGCCACACTTCACATCACATCCTCTTTCTCTCTTTCTCTCTCTCTCTCTCTCTCTCACAACTCATCAATGACATGTTGATGAGGATATCAATTACTCTCATCTACTAACCCCCCCCCCCACTTTTCTCTCTCTCAGACACTTATACCATTTCCATGCTAACAGACAAATATTCCTAAGCTGGCACATACACACACACGTGAATTTATGAATTTGTACATACATGAGTTTGTGTGGTCACAGATAACATATATATACACACGTGTATATAGTACACATAATATATCTGTATATCTAAATGTATGTGTGTGTGTGTATATATGTACATGTGTGTGCATGTATGTACACACACACACACACACACACATACAGCCATGGGTGCATAATGCATTGCTGAGGTACAACACCTTGAGGTGAAGTTAGACCCTCTGGGATTGAACCTGGAGCAACCTGGTTTGGAAGTAAACTTCTTAGCCACGCAGCCATAACTGCTTGCTACATGAAATATATGACTACACAACAATTCAACAGATCAGCTAAAGTCACAGTTTTAAGACTACACCACTATTATAAGACATACCTCAACTATATGACACATTATGTGTCATATATTAACAATTATAAAACTACGTCATAGGATGTGAAACATCATACAAGAAATTTGCTTATAAGAAGATATAACCAAAGTTACAAGAATAATATTGTAAGACATTTCTTAACTACATGACATATCATGTATTGCTTATTCACAATTATCAAACTACATCATATCATGTGATATATCGTATAAAATATGACTATAAACCAAGTGAGCACATAAGATATATTCACAGAAGTAACAGTATGTCATTGTCGTGCGATATGTCTCAACTATATGACATGTTGAATAAAATGTAATCACCATTCTGTGACACATCGCACCATTGTGTCTCCTCACGAACAACTGCAGCAGATGCCATCAACAACTTCGACAGAACGTGGCAGTGTGTTGTTATGTCACCCCAGGGGAACCAGTATTGAATGAAACACCGCTTTTACAATCGATAACTTGGCTCCCTCCAAGCTCAGCTTATTGTTATATTGAATTTCATGAGGAAACTTCTAGGAACTATCAGTTTTATTACTGTTCCACTAGATTCACTGCCATACTCTTCACCACCACCACCACCACCACCACCACCATCACTAGCACCACCACCACCGCCATCAGTGCTGCCACCACTGCCATCATAACCCTCCTCCTCCTCCTCCTCACCATTACTCTGAATAATTTCACGACAAGAAGAAATGATGGATCTGCTCCAAGTTTTTCCTGTGGCAGTGTGAAATGGTAAATAAACTTGCTGAAATATTTTACGGTTATTGGCAATCCCAACAGCAATAACACTGCCTCCCCCCACCAGCACACACACACACACACACACACATCAGACAATAGAATACACAAATGCAGAAGCACAACATTCGATACATCATAGGCCACCAAACCATGTTACACAACACCCCCCCCCCCCACCCCACCCTCCACCCCTCTATATACAACAGCACACTATGCTATGCCCCTGCCCTCCACCCCCACCACATCTGACATGTGTGCCAAACCGCAAATCACAGTTAAATTATATTTACTTTTATTTCCAGAACTGTTAAGAAATTGACAACAATAAAACCAGTAGCAACAACAACAACAATAATAACAACAGAAACAAGAGGAAAATATACAATGACATAAACAATGACAGCAACAACAACAATTGAATTAATAATAACTATTATGAATCAGCGACAGAATATACAATAAATATGCGTGTGTGTGTGTGTGTGTGTGTGTTTGTATACATACTAACCTTAAGAGCTGTCACAAGAGGCTACGCACACCTCAGCTACACCACAACATACTCACAAATGATATCATCCGAGCCAGGGTTCAATGCACACAATGGTGTGGGTTTTGTCCCCAAAACTCTACAGACAAAAGAAATACAACTAGACTCTCATTACATCCTGAACAATCACACCAATTTGCCTCTCCACAATAACCCCTGTGACTCCTTTCCCCGTGACTCCTTTCCATGATAACCCCTGTGACTCCTTTCCAGACTCCTTTCCCCTTGACTCCTTTCCATGATAACCCCTGTGACTCCTTTCCAGAGATCCCTTTCTGCTTCACACACCTAGCTTTTATAACCCATGGCAAAAACGACCTGCTAACCCGCCACCTGTTCATCATCAGCATCATTGACACAGTTACCCATCATTAAAGAAAATAAACAACAATATCCAATGAAATCAATTCGTCTCAGAGACAGCATTTTCAATTGGCTGAACTTGACAGACAGCAATTGTGAACTGAAGTTGAAAGATTCTACAAAGTACATCCCACAATGCAACATCAAATACCTCCCAAGCCACAACACAAAATAACTGAGGAGACTGTCTCAGGTCACTGTCTCTACGTGGAGTACAACATAAATATACTTAATGCTTGGTCCCCTAGAGACCTGTGACCAACAATGCTGCTGTTGCTCACCAATTGTAATACAAAAAGAAATGGGTGTGTGTGTCTGTGTGTGAGTGTATATATATGTGTCTGTCTGTGTGTGTAAGATATTTAGATGTGCACCTAGTTTCCTATGAAAGTGCTTGCTTTGGGGTACATTTACCCATTTCAAGCTGTTTCATATCCCATGCCATATGTGAGTGCTGATCACAGAAGGGTCCTGTCGTTTTACCCAGCCTGAAGAGAGATTCCTGGCTCACAACAGAACAGTCTATAAGCAGAAGACAAGCTGCAATGAGACATCTCACACATATTCTCTTTTGACCATGTACCTAGAGTTGATTCCGTCCATCTATTCTTCCCCTCCATAGACCTATATTGCAGCCCAAAAGAATTCATGATGGACAAAGACAGAAGAACACTTGTTGAGCTTCTTTGGTGAAAAACAGCCAACTCTGACTCATTCTCATGTCGCTTATTTATGTGTTATATAAAGGGGCAGGCATGGCCGGATGGTAGGAAGTTTCCTTCCCATCTACATGCTTAAGGGTTCAGTTCCACTGTGTGGCACCTTGGGCAAGTGTCTTATACTATAGCCCCAGGCTGACTAAAAGCCTTCGGAGAGGATTTGGTAGAGGGGAAACTGTAAGAAGCCCATTGTGTGTGTGTGTATAGATGTATATATATATATAATGGCTAAAACAACTCTATGATGTTCTGTGTGTGTGTTTCCCAACCTGTTGTTGTATGAATCTAATTAGTCTACACAAGAAATAGAAAGGATTCTTGCTAATTACCTGCCATATTATGAATCTCTTCATAGTCTCCATGCTGTCCCTGATTCCAGACTCGTCCACCATCTTTGTGAGTGGACAATGTCTCAGTAAGATAGTTGGGAACGATAGCAACACTCTGTGCCTCCATGTCTGCTCCACATTTCACACTTATAGGGTAGTTAGACATCTTGGATTTAGGCTGCTGGAAAAAGTGGACAATATTTCTGCCAGTGAGAATGGCAACCACAGTTACAAAGATAGACAAATAACAAATCGTTTCGTGTTTGAGGGGAGGGGGCTTTCAATTTAGAGTTAATTTTTTAATTATCAAATGTTAATTGCTTCCAGATTCCATTTCTGGTTTCAATAGCAACAAGGATTAATCAGAAATAATCAAACTTTACTCATAAATCACAGAATTTCGAAACTCATTCAAACTTCTCACTCTCACTTGCTTTCTCCTTCTCTCTCCTTCTCTCTCCTTCACTCTCTCACTATTTCTCTCTCTCACTATTTCTCTCTCTCTCTTTCTTTTTCTCTCTGTATTTTTATATATTTTTTTATATATTTCTATCACCCTCCTTTCTCCCTTCCTCCTCCTCCTCCTCTCTTTCATCCCCCTTTTCTCTTCATATTTTCCTATATTTCTACCGTTTCCCCCTCCCTTTTTCTTCCTCTTTGCTTCAGCATCAACAAACCCAAACCATAATCCAATCACACACACACACAAATGCATTCCTAGGTTTGCGTAGACATGTGTAAATGTGTTTTATGTAGGGGTGGATATCTTTCTTTACTTGTTTCACTCATTAGACTGTGGTCATGTTCGGGCATCACCTGCAACACACACACACACACACATTTGTGCACATGTGTGCATGAGAGGATACATGTATACTCCTCCTCTTTCTCATCATCATCATCACAACAGTTACTAATCAAAGCAATAGAAACCTGTGTAAGTCTATTTGAAGCTGTATTTATATATAAAAAGAATTAAAGGTAATGCTATGCTGCTTCATAATAATCCCTATTATTATTATTTTGATGTTAGGAAGGGCATCCGGCTGTGAAAATCCAGAAAAAGCAAAGACTTTGTCACCATCATCATCATCACCACCACCATCATTTAATGTCCATTTTCTCATGTTTGCATGGGCCAGAAAGAACTTATATATATTCACATATATATAGCTACACACACACATATATGGATATATATGTGTGTATATATGTATATATATATATATCTATGTATATATGTGTATATATGTATACATGTATGTGCACATATATATTTATATATCTGTGTGTATACGTATAAATGCCTCCCTCCATTAGCTAATATTCAATATTTGCCATGATAAACTTATTCATTTCCTGTAGATTAAGAAATAAATGAACAAACGAAATGATTTTCAGAAAATTTCGTTGGAAACAATTGGTTTTCTTATCTTTGATCTGTCTTTGAGAAAAGTTGCAGTGAGTGTGTGTGTGTGTGGGGAGGGGTCTACAGACGTTAGGGAATGAAGTTTGATTGTATGGAATACCAGAAGGACCTTAATGCTTCATGTTACTTTAAGTGTGAAACTTTGTCAGAAATATTTCAGTTTCTTTGGAAAATCCTTTTATAGATTCTTGAAATTTTCTGAGTTTCGATTTCCTGAGACTAATGGAGCAGAATGGCAAGGTTGGTAGAGTGCCAAACTTTATGGCTTGAAATATTCAATTGTGTCTCAGTATGCTCACATTTCCAAGCTGACAGAAGGGCAGTGGGTTGTATGGTAAGTAGGATGCCCTGCAATGGAAGCTAGGAGGTGGTGAACTGATGGAATCATCCCAAACGTGTTGGATTAAATACTTAACGACATTTCTTCCAACTTACATTCTGAGCTCAATTTTCACTGAGGTCGACTTTCATCCTTTCAGCTTCAATAAATTATGTGCCAGTTGAGCATTGGCACAGTTCATATTGATTAACCCCAATCCGTCAGAATTTCAGGCCTTGTGCCTATAGCAGAAAGCATTATTATAAAAGATGTCACACAGTATTCAATGTTGTGATGATGTAGATTGAAGATATTATGCCTTCCAGGGGTTTGTTACTCTCTGTCAAGTCACAACAAAGACCTCAGACAGACAGCACTTCACACAATATGCGTGCAGTTCCAAGTAATGCTGACTTTTGCAATATGTCTAGATGGTAGGGTATTTCTAATTTCTAATTTTCAATCATTGAGGAACATCAAAGAAAAGATAGAAGGACTCTCTGAAGAATTTCTTTAGTGTCTTTTTTCCTTACCATCATTCTATAGTAAAAAAACTGAGCAGAAAACCTGGCAAAAAACACTATTCACTAGTTTGACTTTTCCTTTGAAAATACAGGCTGAGATGACAGCAGCATGAAATGGAGAACAGGATTTCATTTTCAGCCACTGCAGCTGGAACCTGCTTCACCAATATTTACTACCAACAAACTTACATTTGAACTGGACAGTTCCTTTCTTCAATCATTGTCTAAAAAAGTCAAACTCTTTTAATCAGTGAAAACATGACTGTCTTCTGATATTAATCTTTTTATCAGCATTTTTTCATATTTTCATTTAAGATTTTAGCAGTTTGTTTGGAACATTAAAATTCCTGATTCCACCACCAGTCCTCTCCCTCCACCCCCTCTTTCTCTCTGTTCATTTATAATAACTGTTGCTATTTTTTTTCTACGCTATCTTACTTATCATCCAAGTTCCCCTTTTTTTACCTGGGCAATGTCATTTATCGTATGTCTCCCCTATTTTCTAATAATGATCCACACTTAACAATTAGTTATGTGTCATACATGCGATGTCAATCATTTCCAATATTCTCAACAACATGTCTGGCCATGGAGAAATATTACCTTGCTTGAAGACAGGTGAATGTTGGCAACAGGTAGCGCACCCAGCCATAGAAAATATGCCTCAATAAATTTCCTCCAATCTAGGCTACTATGGAAAAGGGGACACTAAAATGATATATATTCTTTAATTCTTTTCCTTGATTCAGCTATCATGTGGCCATGCTGTGGCACCACATTGACGAATTTGCTGGCCTTGTGTCAAAATTTGAAATCATCATCATCACCACCACCATCACCATCACCATCATCATCATCATCATTATTATAGAGTATATACCTCATTCTTTCTACTCCTATATTTTATCTCTTTCTCTCCTATGTTGTTTATAGTCTGAGCCGTTTTCTCTCCTTGTTATTCAATTAATTCTCAATGTTAATGAGAATTACAAAGACAGATTGGAGCCAAAATGGCCCCCACTTTCATATCTCACCAACAACAAACCAACTTGCCTTTGAAATAGCTGCCAAATATTGAAGAAACTCATCCAAAAGCCTTCTCTTAATTAGATTTCTTTCTTAAGAACTTCTTGTGATTATATTCCAAAGATGAAAGGAAAGCGACAAAATCTTGCTGCCACCTTCTGGTCACTGCTGTCAGCCAGTCACTAGGGATTCCTGTTTGTTGTCACCTTCCTTCATTTATGTCACAGACCCCCACACCCCCGAAAGAGGGCCTATAACTCACACAGACCCACAAACCTACTTAGTCTTTCAAGTTTTGTAAAACAAAAATATCAATTTTTATAGAATCAGATATCAATTATGAAAAGCTTTCTGTTGGTGTATACACTCGCAGAAACTGCACATGACTTGTCTCTACATACACACACACACACACACGTTCATATAAATATATATACATGTGTGTGTGTGTGTAAATATAAACAGATTCTAACGATATTCACTTCCGTTAACTTCATATGGCAAGTCGGTACATATCCATCAACATTCATATGTGTATGTCTGTGTATGTAAGTGGTTGTGTATGCGTATTGTAAATATGTAAATGTGTATATATGTCTATATATATATCTATATATCTGTATTTATATATATAATTATATGTGTAGGTTTATGTGCGTGAGTGGGAGTGGTTGTGTGTGTGTGTGGTTGTGTGCGTGTGGTTGTGTGTGTGTGTGTGTGAGTATGTAGACAGAAAAGGATTCTGTTGACATGCACTTTCATTAACTCCACTTGAAGAATTTCTATATATACAAATGCGTATGAATGTATATATATATGTGTGTGTATATATATATATATATATTTTCGTGCGGGTGACACGTAAAAGCACCCACTACACTCTCTGAGTGGTTGGCGTTAGGAAGGGCATCCAGCTGTAGAAACTCTGCCAAATCAGACTGGAGCCTGGTGTTGCCATCCGGTTTCACCAGTCCTCAGTCAAATCGTCCAACCCATGCTAGCATGGAAAGCGGACGTTAAACGATGATGATGATGATGATGATATATATATATATATATATATTTATATATATATATATATAACACACATATACATACATATGTACAGACGTACATCCCTCCATGTACGTATATAGTATGAATGTAGAAAAGGTTGCCAGCCGAGCTGCTTCGCTCTTTCTTAGCTTTTATATAAATTGGATATTTTCTCTATTGTCAAACTGTTCCAAGTTCTGGCATGGCACATCCCTGCTCCGTCTCCATTCCCGTCTCCATATAATACAAGTCATCATTCTGACAACCCCCCGCTCCCACCCACCACACGGATATGACACGGTGTCAAGCTGTGTTGTTTCTCATTCACTTCCAGATATAAAGAATTTTTTTAGTCCCTTTCTATCGACATCCATTCACAAATACGTTTTGGGGCATTGGCGGAGGGGGTGGAGTGGCAGAGCAGGGAAGAGTTTGGGTGTGGAGGGAAGGTCAGCAATAGGAAGAGACCATGCAGACAAGATGTATCTATTTATATGTATGTATGTATGTTTATTTGTATATACACACACACTCACGCATGCGCGTGCATGACAGTGTGGTTAAGAAGATTGTTTTTCAATCATATTGTTTTTGGGTTCAGTCCTACCATACGGCACCTTGAACAAGTGTCTTCTGCTAGAGAGTCAGGCTGACTTAGGCTTTGTGAGTCGATTCTGTATGTATGTAAAGTGTAGTGGGATGAGTCAACGGATCGAAGTAAGTGCAGTTGTTTATTCTCAAACCATAAGAATGGTTTGAGAAAGAAAATACAAACGACTCAATGGAATTTATTAATCAATCCACATCGAAATGCAACCAACGTGCTTTTGAAACAGCTTCCCTACTCATCTACCTCTTCCTTTTCAGTTGTGTTTCTTTTTATATATACATACATATGTGTGTGTATACGTATAAATACATTTGTGTGTGTGTATATATATACATATATATATATATATATACTTCTCTCTCTCTCTCTCTCCCTCTGTTTGTCTCTCTCTCTCTATGTATGTATATATATATATATATATATATATATACATACATACGTATACATATGTGTGTGTGTATATGCGTGCGATATCTTTTACATACAACTGTTTACTTTACATATTTGAGTTTGAATCCTTTGTCAACTCATGAACCGTGCCTCAATCAATCAGTCTCTACGTCTATCTACCAGCCTCGCTATATATTCCGCTATCTCCCTTCTCATCTGTCTGTCTGTCTGTCTGTCAGTTGACCCCCATTCAGCTGACCAAAGAAACCAAGATTGGTGCTAAGACCAGCCAAATCAACTCTGTATATCTACACACATGACATCCAAACCCATCATTCAAAATGGTCAGGCCTTCTTCCGCTGTCGATATATCTGCCATGACTTATCCCCCCCCCCCACACTGATTCCACCATTAACCTATTCTCCTGACTGCATCTTCTTTTCTATTTTCTTTTTTCATACAAAAGAGAATAAAACAAAAAGATGAGATTAATAGTCTATTCCACCTTTATGGATCATCCAAAAACATCAACAATCTATCATGTGTCTGTGAGTGTACACACACACACACACACACACACACACACACACACACACACACACAGACGTTACAAGTATGAAACTCTGAGTAACAGTTTGTGAAGATTTCTCAGCTTTAATAAAATAGTCCTGATGTGTGTATGTATAAGTACATATATGTATTTATGTACAAGTGTGTGTGTACACATCAGTCTAGATCTATGCAGATAGTTGATACCCTTGTTCCTATATATATATGTATATATTTATCTATATGCGTATATATATTAATGCTTGGTTTAATGTGAATTTATAATAAAAACAATTTAACATTAAAAAAAGTTTTCAATAGTTTTTTTGAACATATTTCTTGCACTTTTACAAGATGACAGCTATCAGTCTGAAAGTTCAAAGTCACTTCCTCTGTGGGCACTGCTTTTTACAATGCTAGAGCTTCATCAGTTTGGTTCTTAATTAATCAACCAATCAATGAAGTGACCAATCCTAATTTGCTCTAATATAAACATGAATGTAAAAATCATCCTGTACTTTGACAAATATGAGAATGAAGTAAAGAGCAAATTCTGAAACCCCAATACCCAGGTAGATACATCTTTACTGCAAGACTAAAGAGGTGGTCTTTGACTGAGAGATACGTTTATTATCAATGAAGGGAGGGCAACATCTCAAGTAGGTACAAATGGAAATCTACAATAAAAGTTATGTTGGTATGGGTGAAGGCAAGTTTAAAGACAGTTTTGGCAAACTTTAAGAATAAGTTACCAATTTTTTTTTTTTGCCCCAACAAACCAACCAACCATTGAGCAATTTGGTACAGTTATTAAGTAATTCTCTTGAGGCTACTTCACTAAGTACCGTGAACTCTATTCTTCATTGATGAGTTCATAACAACACGGAAACATGTCTGCTGTTGTCTCTGATACTTGCCAAAATAATTAGAATAACACTAGTCGTTGAATAGACATTATTTATATTTTCCTCACAGCATAATTGTTTCTGTTTAGCCTTTTTAATGCGTCCTGCATTAAATGTGTTAACTGCAATGTGTAGTCATGTCTTGTCTGTGATAGAAAGGAAAGAGTTTGATATGCTCTGCTGGCTGTGTAAACTTTGGTTTACATGAAAAGTAGAGCATACTTCAAGTGTATACAGTCATCTAGCCACCACCACCACCACCACCACCACCTTTACAGTATCAGATGCTGCAAAGGTAGCTCATCTCCCCCTCCTCCTCCTCCTCTATTTTTTTTCTCTCTTTCCCCTCTCTCTCTCTCTCCCATCTCTCTCACTCTGCTTTCTCACTCAGCCACCACCCTCCCCCACTCCCTCTGACTAATGCATGTAAATGTGTATTTCAGTGTTTCTGTCTGTGCCTGTATATGTATGCATGTGCTTGTGTATGTATTGCACATGCATACAAGTGTGTGTGTGTGTGTGTGTGTATGCATTTATATCAGTGTGCACGTGTTTGTATATGTATGTGTGAATGTTGTAATGACTGTGTGTGTTTTTGTGCATGTATATGTGTATGTATATGCATAGTGCATATATGACTGTGTGTGCTTATGCATGCATATATCTGTAGGTGTGTTTGTGCATGTGTGTGCATGTGTGTGTGTGTGTACGTATGTGTTTATGTATATGTGTCCCTGTGTGTGTGTTAGCATCTGTATCTACATAATGTAAGGTAGACACGTGTGTGTGTGTGTGCTCATAAATGTAAACATATATTGAGTCCCTCTCTCACACTTTGTAGAATTGCCAAGAATCTGTGTTGTTGCTGTTGTTGTTGTTATTGTTGTTGTCCATTGACCAGAGTCCAAAAACACAGTCTTCACCATGTTGTTATATTTAATCACCATGTGTGAAGTTGATTTCATATATTTTACTTGCTCCTTTCATTAACTCATACCCACCACCACCACCACAGTGGCTGTGATAGTGGGGGTGGGGGTGCAGTTGTAGTGATTATGTTGATAGTGGTAGTGCTGCTGCTGCTACCACAGTCTCTTAACATGTGCCAACTGCATTTCTATTATATGCACAGCTTTCAGCAACATGGAATTTACAGATTATTGGGATTGGATACAAACATATATTTATATACATGTGTGTCTGTGTGTGAGAATGTGTATGTTGATAATATACACACACACACATATATGTATGCTTATATATATGTATGTGTCTACATATAAACACTCACACATATATGTATATATATATATATATATATATATATATATATATATATATATATATATATATATATATATATATATAATATATATATATATATATATATATATATATATATATATATATATATATATATATATATATATTATATATATATTTTGTGTGTGTGTGTGTGTGTGTTTGTCTCTGTGTGTGTGTGTGTGTGTGTGTGTGTGTGTGTTAGAGTATTTGTGCATGATGCTGGTGAATGAATGAGTGAAAACAATGAAGGCAAGTGAGGATTGTTTTGTTTCATTGAGAACAAGCTAACCTCTCTAGCATTGGTGCTGTGGTAACAAACGAGAGAATTTCCTTTGGAAAGAAAACCTGTAGGTTATGTAATGCTGAAAAATATTGTTAGTAAATCGGTTGACAACTTAAATATAGATATTGTTAATAAATGATGAACATTTCAGAAATTTCTCTGGAATTCATAGAAAGAAACATCTTTGCTTATCTGAGTGGTTCTTTACTTGCAGAACTTACATATTGACAGAATTCTTTATTTTTTAATCACCTGTCTTAATCCCATGAATGTGTCATCTAGGACCCACAAACTT
>NC_142941.1:1207374-1214874 GCF_046866305.1 Octopus bimaculoides
GGATTGTTTCTTTGATTAATGATATTAACGAGAACCAAAGCAGATGCACTTAACGATGGGCTTCCACCATCAACAGCTTCGACAAACAGCTTGTATGTTTGTTTTTGTCCATGGTCAAACATTTGCTGTACGGAGATTTCTCCATTGTATTGATTTAAACGGAAATGGTTTCGATCAACATCTAAAGTCTTTGGACTGAAGTGATACATAACTTTACCATTTTCATCAGAATCTAAATCTGTTGCTGACACTGTAATGATTGGTCTGTCCTTTCTGTAGGAACTCTTTATGGAAATATTGTAGATACTTTTAGAGAAAAATGGTAGATTGTCATTTACATCAATGACAAATATTTGAATTTTTAACACCCCTTGTTTGGGAGGTGAACCTCCATCTGTGGCAATCACTTCTAAAGCATAATTATCTTTTACTTCTCGATCAAGTTTCTCTTCCAGGAGAATTCCCAGTTTAGATTTCCCCCCAATTCGTTCCGATACTGCTAACGAGAATGGTTCATTTTTGTTTTTTTTCAACCTGTAAGTTATTTGAGAATTTAATATGCCAACGTCTCCATCGACGGCATTAGGGATTGGTTTCGTGGTCCCTTTACCATCAGTTTCATCAAACTGAAGATTAAATTGTGTACTTGGGAACTCTGGCTGGTGATCGTTAACATCTTTTATAATTACTTTAATCTTGAGAATCTTCATAAAAGTCTTTGCCTTACGAACTGCCACTTTGACAATCACTGAACACTCCTTGTTGTAGAGGCACAGGGACTCGGTGTCCAATGTGCCAGCCGTGTAGATCTCTCCAACTTTTGTAATGTTAAATTGTTGAGTCTCTCTTCTCTGAAGCTGGCTGAATTGGATTAAATTATAGTCTTGAGCTGAAATAGTCTCCAGCAGTTGTGAATCGACAGCAATATTACCAAGATAGGTGCCAGGACTTTTGCCTTCCTCAACGTGATAAACGAGATCAACACAAAGTGTGCTGTGAAACAACAGGATTAAAAGACTGGTTTGTCTGAGCATATTGTCATTGTTTTCTTTGTAGAACATCAGGACGAGGTATCAAGTGTTCCTGGAAGTAATAATAATAATAATAATAATAATAATAATAATAATAATAATAATAATGATAACGATATGATATGATATGTGTAGAATATGTTACAAAATATTGCTGAATATGTTGAAGACGGTGTATGTGATATATTGGCCATTTAATATTACATCCTGCAAAAGTGGTCAGCTGGTAGAATGCGTAGTGGCATGTTATCTGTCTCTATGTTCTGAGTTCAAATTCTGCCATAATCAACTTTGCTTTTCATCCTTTTAGGGTCGATAAAATAAGCACTGGTTGAGCACTGGAGTCGATGTAATTGACTTACCCACCTCTTTGCAGGCCTTGTTCCAAAATTTGAAACCAATGTTTACATCATTCACAATAAAATACAAAGTTACATCTGTCTGTTACTTATGTTAAAAATAATCTCTAGCCCATCAGGCTAACTATGGAAGCCTGCACATAACTCTATGGATTTACTGCAGAAGGCATCCTTAGGAAATATTCAATATTTTAAACTGTCCAATCAGGAAAGTGCTTACATATTTACTATATGTTTATCAAGTTGATCTGTGATTAGTTAGCTTTGTGTTAATTAATCTTCGCTAAAAGAAGTTTAATAAGACTGAATCACACCTGAAGTTGTCCCCCCTTCCTACATAATCTAATTTTCGATTAACTACAATTTTGTGAGTTCAATATGTTGCTTCTTGTGATAAAATTATTCACTAACATTAATTAATTTTGGTCTCGTTACATTTATAATTTTGAATTATTAAATATTATCAAATATGGCTGCCTGCATTTATGTGAATGTTATTATTTTGGCTGTGCGAAAAGAAGCTTGCATCCCAACCACATAGTCCTGGGTTCAGTCCCACTGCATGGCACCTTGAGCAAGTGTCTTCTACTATAGCCTTGGACCATCCAAAGCTTTGTGAGTAGATTTGGTAGATGGAAATTAAAAGAAGCCCGTCATATATATATAAGTTTTGGGATTTGTTTTGTTAAATGGAAACAGAAAACATGGGGGATGTCAAAGACACTACAACTATAACAGCAACTACCACTACCATACAGCAACAGTAACAACTCCAACAAAAACAATACCAACTATGCCAACTACTGCTACCACCGCCACCACCACCACCACCACCACTACTAGTACAGCTACCACTTCTATTCCACTGCCGCCACCACTACTACTGCTGCTGCTGCTACTACTACTACTACTACTACTACTACACTATGTCAATTCAGAAACTGTTTTTCAGCAATAAATTTGTTTAATAATTTCTTAAAAACAATCTGTAATCTGCAAATTTTTATAATTTTATTCTTATTTATTTCTTTTTTAAGTATTTCTAAGCCAAGCAATTCATCAACAAAATTAATTATTTTCTTATCTTAATTGTAACCCACTTCCACCCCTCTGCCTCCTCTTCCACCAATACTGCCACCATCACATCAATCCCCACCCTCCACCACTCTATATTGTAGAATGGTTCTGTAGTCAAATGAAGGTTTGGTAGGTCTGAAAAGACAATAGATCTGATGTTGCCTTAGTATTCAACATTTGACATAATCAGGCAGCCTCACTGTTGAACTGCTAGAAATAGCAGCTAAACCTCCATCAAATTAGACCTTACCAACACATTGATATGTTAACCCGTTTGTTACCCTATTTTCTGTTGAGATGCTCTGTGTTTCTTTCAATTACTTTTAAATATAATAAGGAGTTTGGTAGAATAACTCGGTTATCATTCAGCTAGTGTTAGGAATGTAAATTGCGACTAAGGTTTGTTGGAAGATTTTAATTCAAGACTTATGAAAACAAGACATTTGTACTCAGAGCCAGAGCTGGTTTCAGCTGGGTTGGTAATGAAAAGGTTAAGCAGTTTAATCCTTGGTAATCTATCTATATAATGGTCATGGCTAGAATGCCTTAGATAAGGGGTTTGTTCAGTCAGAGCCAAACTGATTCTAAATGACAATAAGAACAAGAATGAGAACAAGATCAAGCAACTATATACAGAACATATATATATACAGAGTGGCTCCCAATGAGAAAACGACTTGCACAGTGATGACTCATCCAACCCATACTTGTACAGAAAGTAGACGTAAAGGGCATAAAATGATGATGATGATATATGTATACATATATATGTATTTATATATATACTCACACATTATGTCAGTATGCTCATATATATAGACATTTATGCTTATATGGAAATATATATATATATATACCTATATGTGTATGTGTGTGTATGTATAGTACATGTGTATATATATATATATATATATATATATATATATATATATATATATACACATACATACATACATATATATATATATATATATATATATATATATATATATATATATATATATATTATATATATAGACAGTGTCACGTGACAACTAGCTGGGGCTGCCTGCTGGAGCCTAGCACCAGATATAAAAAGGGGAACATGACGATCAGTCGGACGCTGACACTCGTTGATGCTGCATCGAAGAGGCCAGGGAATAGAAGAAAGAAGACATACACCCAACACCAGAGCTGAAGACACCTCCGAAAGGAGGGGCCCCGTCACGTCAAAACGGTAGAGGAGTAGGGGCCGAAACCGGACGTGGTTCCTCCTGATGATGTCTTGAGCTAACTGGATCCTATAAAGGAGCTGTTGTGGTAGCAGACCACGAAACATGGTTGAAATTCCTCCTATATATATATATATATATATATATATATATATATATATATATATATATATATATATATATATATATATATATATATATATGTATTTTTATACACACACACACACACACAAGGATTCAAGGAAAAGACTGTAGTTTGTTGAAGGAAAAATTTAAGTGAATTGATGTGTGTATGTGTACATGCTATATATGTATGTATATGTATTTATATGTGAGTGTGTGTAATACACACACTTATATACATACATGCATACATACATACATACATACATGCATACATACATACATACATACATGCGTACATACATACATACATACATATACATATAGCATACACACACACACATCAATTCACTTAAACTTTTCCTTCAACAAAGTATAGTCTTTGCCTTGAATTCTTCTAATTTTTTCTGCCCCCCCCACTCCACTGCATCACCAGCACCACCGCCACCACAACCATTTTAATAAAACCTAACCTGAATTAATAAACCTATATAACGATCTTCAACTTAAGTTTATCTTCATTAAATTTCATCAACTTAATTTCTTTTTCTATCAGGAATGTTCGTTTGCAGAGAAAACATTAACTTGGTTACCAACGTTACTTGTTCAATAATTATCACTCAACATACATCAACCACTGAACAAAAATGTAAAAAAAAAGCATCCCCCCACCTCTTAATGACCCCCCCCCCCCTCCCCCCTCTGCCCCGCACCAACTCCTGAAAAACATCAAACAAATGTAACTGTGTAATATATGTAATGAAATATTTGCTCAGTTGTGTATGAGTGTACTGAGTAAACTTGGGAAGTGGAGAGACAGAGAGCACTGGAGGGGTGAGTAGATGGAGAGAGAGAGAGGGAGAGAGGGAGAGAGAGAGAGGTAAAGACAGGCTGACAGACAAACAGATAGATAGGTAGGTAGAGAGGTAGATAGGTAAATAGGCAGAGACATACACACATACACATATATATATATATATACATATATGTATGTATGCATGTATGTGTGTATGCATATATATATATATATATATATATATATATATACGTATATATATATATATATATATATATACGTATATATATATATATATATATATATATATATATATATATATATATATATACGTATATATATATATATATATATATATATATATATATATATATATATATATATATATATATATACACATATATATATATAGGGAGGTATATGGATAGATAGGTAGATAGACAGAGAAATATATAGATGAGTTGAAATAGAGAGTGTGTGTGTGTGTGTTTGAATGAGAGAGAGAGGGGTAGGGTGAGGGATGTTTAATTTGATTGAGACTCTTACATCAAACTGACTGCATTTAATTGCTTAAGTAAGAGAAATCAAGTTATCGTTAGTGGATGGGGAGGTGGGGTGGAGGTGGGGAATTTGTTTCATATCATTTTCTCCTTTTCACACTGTACATGTGTGTGTGTGTGTGTGTGTGTGTGCATATGTAGGTTTCTCCGTATTATACATATAAGTGTAATTGTATATATGCCTTTTTTATGTGTGTGTGTGTGTGTGTGATCATGTATTTAAATGTAGTTGTATGCATGAGTAGGTTGTAAGTTGATTTGTAGATGTGTGCTTACAACAGTGTGCCTGTGTGTGCAGGTTCCTGTACACATGCAGGCACACACATACATGGGGAGAGAGAGAGAGAGAGCGAGAGAGAGAGAGGGAGAGAGAGGGAGAGAGACTGTGCAATGACACGAAACGTAAATCACAAGAGAAACTATCAGCTTCTGTTTGAATATATAATTCACATCCCATATATACCTACACACATAAACCTACACACATATACATACACACATATACCTACACACCTACTCAGATGTGGCTGTGTGGTAAGAAGCTTTCTTCCCATCCACATGGCTGCAAGTTCAGTGCCACTGTGTGGTACTTTGGGCAAGTGTCTTCTGCTATAGCCTCAGGCCAACCAAAGCCTTTTGAGGGGATTTGGTAGATGGAAACCGAAAGAAGCCTGTTGTACATACGTGTGCGTGTGTATCTTTGTGTCTGTGTTTGTCCCCTACCAACTGGTGTCGGTGTGTTTAGATCCCTATAACCTAGTGGTTCAGCAAAAAAATATTGATAGAATAAATACCAGGTTTAAGCAAATATGAGTACTGGGGTCAATTGATCTAAGAAAATTCGTCAAAGCAGTGCCCCAACATGGTCGCAGTCCAATGATACATACATATATATATATATATATATATATATATATATATATATATAAATTCTAAAAAGGATAAAACTCTTTTACAAGAATTTTATCAAGAAGCCAGTGTGTAAAAAAATTCATAAGGGAAATGTCTATTCTCAAGAAATATAATTATTTGTTTATATTTATATAAAGGGCATTATTACAGAAAAATAATAACGCCACACAGTTGACTTCTCAAAATAACCACATTTAGTACTCAATGCGAGGAAAAAACAACCAACAGAAGATGACCAACTTTCTTTTAAATAAACTTAATTGTGTATCGACCGATTTCGCGATTACTAGAATGAATCTAGATTTCGTTCATCAGCACAATATTGTTCCAAAAATATATATAAATAAACAGAATTCTGTGGTTATTTTGAGAAGTCCACTGTGTGGTGTTATTATTTTTCTGTAATAATGCCCTTTATATAATATATATATATATATATATATATATATATATATATATATACATGCTTATGTAAGGTGATTATGTAGATAGATATGCACATGTCTGAGTCCTTCATCAGTTGCCAATTAGAAATCATAACAATTTTGACACCTAAGACAAACTATTAGAGATGGATGAATACAGATGGGCGTATGTGAAGTATAATCAAGAAAAAAGGGAAAAATAAGTGTGACAAATTTAGGAAAAATACAAAATAAAACAAGCAAGGAAATAATAAGGATAGAGGTTTTTCGAGCGAGATCGTTGCCGGTGCCCCTGGACTGGCTCTTGTGCGGGTGGCACATAAAAGACACCATTTCGAGCGTGGCCGTTTTCGTGCGGGTGACACGTAAAAGCACCCACTACACTCTCTGAGTGGTTGGCGTTAGGAAGGGCATCCAGCTGTAGAAACTCTGCCAAATTAGATTGGAGCCTGGTGTTGCCATCCGGTTTCACCAGTCCTCAGTCAAAACGTCCAACCCATGCTAGCATGGAAGGCGGACGTTAAACGATGATGATGATGATGATGATGATGATGATGATGATGATGATGTAACACATAAAGGGTGGGTGGATGTTAGAGTGTTTTGTGGCCTTAAACAACAAATCAAGAAAGGTGAAAACAGAAATTCAGCCATTGTAAAATGCAGGGGTGGGGTGAGGGAGAGTAAGACATGTGAAACAGCGAGAAGGAAGAGGAAGAGGAAAGTAGGAATATCGTGTGGTAAGGAAGAGAGACAAGTGATAATAGCAAGGGAGTGAAAATAGACAATGTGAAAAACATAGGGGGACAAAAACTGAGAAACTGGGCAAAGTTGGTTGTAGGGAAGAGAGAGAAATAGAGAGAGAGAAAGAGGGAGAGAAAGAGAGAGAAAGAGGGAGAGAAAGAGAAAGGGGTGGAGAGAGAGAGAGATGAAAAGATGGTCAGAGATTGCTTGAGTATAGAATGTATGAAATACTCAAATTTTATTATATCAATATTTCCTGTAA
>NC_142941.1:1219874-1227374 GCF_046866305.1 Octopus bimaculoides
TACCTCGCATACTGACACTAATACCACCAGCACTACACCACCATTACTTTTGTTCTCCTCAGCCTCCTTCTCCTCCTCCTCACCACCACCACCACTGCCATCTCCAATAATTACAAACTATCAGCCTGATTAATTCTGTCTTCTGAAGTGTTTTGGTGTCTTTAAAATAAAACTTTACCACTCTTTCATCTAGTCATGACCAAGAAGTTAACAAAAGTTGGTTATGTTTTCCAAACTCGATTCATTACTCAACGTAATGTATGGAAATTTATCAAAACACCTCAAACAGTACACACCTAATCACTTTGAAATATATATACAATATAGCTAATTACATAGCTAATTAACACCTGACTGGCCCTTGTGCCGGCGGCACATAAAAATCATCCACTACACTCTTGGAGTGGTTGGCATTAGGAAGGGCATCCAACTGTAGAAACTTTGCCAGATGAGATTGGAGCCTGGTGCAACCTCCTGGCTTGCCAGTACTCAGTCAAACTGTCCAACCCATGCCAGCATGGAAAGCAGACGTTAAATGATGATGATGATGAAGATGATGATAATGATATTGAAATATATATAATATATAGCTAAACACACTGAAATATATATATATATATATATATATATATATATATATTAGAAGCATCAGTTGTGGCGTGCAAGAGAGACGATTGCGCTGGTATGGACATGTGGTGAGAATGGAGGAGGATAGCTGCGTGAAAAAGTGCCACACCCTAACAGTTGAGGGAACCCGTGGAAGAGGTAGGCCCAGGAAGACCTGGGCTGAGGTGGTGAGGCAAGACCTTCGTACATTGGGCCTCACCGAGGCGATGACTACGGACCGAGACCTTTGGAAATGGGCTGTGCGTGAGAAGACCCGGCAAGCCAAGTAAGATCGTTGCCAGTGCCCCTGGACTGGTTCTTGTGCGGGTGGCACATGAGATGCACCATTTTGAGCGTGGCCGTTGCCAGTACCGCCTGACTGGCTCCTGTAGGATTTTCGAGCGAGATCGTTGCCAGTGCCCCTGGACTGGCTTGTGCGGGTGGCACATAAAAGACACCATTTCGAGCGTGGCCGTTTTCGTGCGGGTGACACGTAAAAGCACCCACTACACTCTCTGAGTGGTTGGCGTTAGGAAGGGCATCCAGCTGTAGAAACTCTGCCAAATCAGACTGGAGCCTGGTGTTGCCATCCGGTTTCACCAGTCCTCAGTCAAATCGTCCAACCCATGCTAGCATGGAAAGCGGACGTTAAACGATGATGATGATGATGATGATATATATATATATATAGTGAGAATTTACAAAAAAGCAAAAGATGATGATGGGTGTGTAAACAACAAACAGTTGTATTAGTTTAACACTCGGGAAGTGAGAAAGTCTTTTATGTTTCGAGCCTACGCTCTTCCACAGAAAGGAACACAGAAATAAACAGGGAGAGAAAATAGGAAAAGGTTTAGTGGCTAACGATCTATCATGGCGAATATATATATATATGTATATATCAGCATATAGTAGTTCTCAGGGCTGCCAGTCTTGAATTCCTCTGTTATCGTCTGGGGGTGGAAGCAAAACCTGTAATCTAAGGGACTTATGGTTAACTTGGTAAAGACTAAGGTAAGCAAGAATACAGACAGGACCCTACTCACTTCAGGTAAGTGGCCCTGCTTGATTTGTAGGTAAGATGTAGGCAGGAGTATCATATAGTGTACACAATGTAAGCTGTGGACACACAGGAGGTGCAGTGGAATAGTAGGAAGGTTATCCGAGAAAGTAGAGTTCATACATGGAAGCTGTACAGGCGCCATAAAAGCTACAGATACTCAGGAAATTGATTTTCTCAAATGCCCTGGAGGTCTATTAGATGTAATAGATAATTTCTGCTACTTAGGGGACCAAATTAGTAGTGGGGAGGGTGTACAGAAAGTGTAATAGCTAGAATGAAAATAGAATGGAAAAAATTCAGAGAGCTTTTACCTCTGTTGGCAATCAGGTCCCTCTCTCTGACGGAAAGGAAGGTTCTATAATGAACAGCAATTCTACCGGGTAGTGAGATATGGGCCCTGGATGCAGAGGACATGTGAAAGTTAGAGAGGAACGAGGCCAGTATGCTCTGCTGGATGTGTAATGTAAGTGTACATGTTCGACAGAGTGATAGTGTATTGAGAGAGAAGTTGGAGGAACCATATATCATTGGAGTTGAAGAACTTTTAAGATTTTGTAGAATATGTACCCACTTTGATTACATCTGTACTTCTCAGGTCTATTTATACATGCTGTTGGTCTTTTAATGAGAGAGAAAGATAGAAAGGGGGAAGGAATAAGAAATGGGTGATAGAGGTAGAGTAATGAAAGACAAAGAGAAAGAGAGAGAGAAAGTGATATGCAGCTATATGAGAGTTGTTGGAAAAGAATTTGAGTAGAAACAGCATCATGGCGTAAGACTGATTATAGAAGGAAATCAGGATGGAGGAACAGTGAATACAAGAAGTGAGTTCATTACAAAATCTCCCTTTGCTGACGACATGCATGGTTTGCACAGCTCTTATTAGCCATCCAAATAATTTTTGTTAGTGACCACAGAACTACAGAGCATCGAACATTGTCTGGCCAGCACTAAATGGAGAAACCTTCTCCTCGTGAAGTACTTCTGTTGTTTTCTTCCTCATGGAAGACTATCTTTATAGTCCTCCATTATGATTGTCATCTCATCTAAACTAATTCACTTCCTAATTAAAAGTGCCAAGGTACGTTTATTAAATATAAAAACCTAATCCATCAAACTGACATCTTTTCCTGGTGAATTATGTTTGCCTTTGAACCACTTCATGACAATATTGCTTCATCAGTCATGGCTATGACAGCTCCCTCTACAATTTCTGAGTGACTGCTGCTTCATAGTTTCTCTCATATTTTCAACATTTCACCAAATATTTCTGATGGTCCACTTGTCTCCTCTAGCTTCAAATTCTTGTAACACTTTCCCTTGTAGAACAGCTGTTAACTTCAGTGGTCAGTCGCTCAGGTGAGATTACCTGGGGGTCAGTTGGTCAGGTGGGATTACCTGAGGTGAGATTATTTGAGTCTTCAGCACATTCAACACTCTCTTATAAAAGAATCTCTATGGCTGGTTCTTTTCAACATCAGGGAGAGCATGGGAGCCATTATAATTTCATACACAGCTTCATTTATGCCATACACAAAAGTATGCACTATTGTACACGCACACACACACACACACACACACATACACACACACACACAAAGTAGATGTAAGGTGGTGAGAAAGGTGAAGCAATATCTGTTAGATGTATTAACTTTCATATAATGTTTTGTAGTGAATAACACACAAATACATATATACTTGCATACATATGTGCACACATGCATAAATACACACATACATACACACATAAATGCAAACATACATAAAAGAAGAAAAGAAAACGAAGAAGGCTGCCATTAGTACAATGGAGTGAATAAGAAAGAAAGAAAGAGCTATAAATTTCAGAATGTAGCACCATTTGTATCCCCCATGAAGAGAAGATGACGACATTGGATAAATTGAAAGATTTATTTTATAGAAGAAATGACTTCCTAAAGCTGCTTCCACTTTACTGTGCAGTGCTGCTACAATCTCTTCTCTTTCAAATATGATAGATTTTGGCAAATATCCTACCAACACCACCACAACCACCACGACCAATACCACCACCACCAATACTACCGTCACCGCTGCTGCCACCACCACCACCACCACCACCACCAATTGACACCTATTCAACTCGCAGCACCATCAACACTTTCAGTTTTGTTATGTCTTACAATCTGAAGCTAAATCCATTCTTACAGATATTCCAGCAGATCCTGAAAAGAACAGAGTAAGTCGCAAGAAATGTGTGAACACAGCATTTTCTCTTCTGTTCTTTAATAAAGATTCCTGCTTTTGTCAAAACCCCAGGTAGCAGTGCTTTATCTTTATTGTTCTTCTTGCTGTTGCTGCTGCTGCTGCTGTTGTTGTTGTTGTTGTTGTTGTGGCTGCCATTATTACTTATTTCAGTTGTTAAACTTTATCCTCACATGTGTGTGCATATGTGCATATATGCGTATGTATGTATATATACATATACACGCACATATTCAAACATACATTCAGACATATGTATGTACGTATATATGTATGCATGTACATACGTACATATATGCATACATAAATCTGCAAGTATATATATATATATATATATATATATATATATATATATATAAAAATATATACATTTATATATATATATATATATATATATATATATATATATATATATATATATATATATATTTTATATATATATATATATATAAATATATATATATGTATATATGTGTGTGTGTGTGTGTGTGTGTGTGTGTGTGTGTGCATGTATATATATATATATATATATATATATATATATATGTGTGTGTGTAAAGATGTATGTATGTGTACACACCTTTTGTTTTATGTTTTATGTTTAGTGATGTGTTCTTAGAATTGTGTCACTTCAAGACTGTATTTCCATATTGGATCCTTTGCTTATAACTTTGATTTATTAGCCAACCATAATCTGCAGATTTCTATAGAAAACTCTGGGGAAGCTTAGAATTGTGAACAAGATGATGTTTTCAAAATTTTGAAAATGTCACCTGAAGAGGTGAACAGAACAGAAATATTTCTAACAAATCTGATTAATGTAAAATACAAACGACAGGATTCATAATTTTTCTCCAGTGCCAAAAAACTGGTAAAATTATCTTTGAATTTTTATAATAGTTAAATGCTAAATACCTAAACGGTAATGTTCCATGTTTATAAATGGTAGGCTTGGTGCTAAAATATACAATGTCATGAACCAAGGCATTTTAACTGGTTAAAATTATGCCAGTGAGGAGGAGGAGAGAGAGTCATTAGATTAATTAACAATTCTGTTCACTTGAGCTAAGGGAGACAATTTCGAAATTTTAATTAAGTAACATTATTCTAAGAACTGCATTAATTATACGATTATAAAGAATTGTATTAATTATATGATTATAAAGCTAATTCTTAAGACCATGTGTAATATTTTGTGAAAGAATTGGTTCACAAAATTAAAGATTTTCATACTAAATACAGAACCAGGGCCTGAGTTTTCCTTTTGTCTTCTCTGTGTTTACTTTGTGTAAATTGTCTACAGTGGCATAATAAGATGTGTTTACTGTGTTCATTAGTCTGTGTTGGTAGTCTATCAGGTACTTCAGAAATCAATTTTAACAAATATCAAGTTAATCAATGATTTAGAGAATTTTTTAAAACAATAAAGCAAGACAAAACCATACAGTCACAACACACAGTCACAACACACAGTCACAACACACAGTCACAACATACTGTCACAAAATACAATAACACCATAGACACAACATAGTCACAGCACATCATAGTTACACTACACAGACACAATATACCACACAGTTGCATTACAGAATTACACTTCACCACCAAATCATACAGTTACACAACACAGTCACAGCACACGGTCACGTCAAAGTTGCATCACATGGTCACACCTCACAGTCACGCCATACAATCACACTACACTGTCACACCATATTGTCACTCCATACAACCACATAATACAATCACTCCCTAGTCACAACATAGTCACACCACTGTTACATTACGCAGTCACAATATACACTCACACCAAACACTCATGCCATACACTTACACCATACACTTACATCATAGACTTACACCATACACTTACACCATACACTTACACCATACATTTACATCATAGACTTACACCATACACTTACGCTATACACTTACGCTATACACTTACGCTATACACTTACGCCGTGCAGACAGTCTGCAGTCAAAACACCTCACCATTAAACCGCCGACCATTTTGTAGAATCACTAAATAATATAAATATATTTTGTAGCCAAAGCGAATGGTTGTGTTGATGTAAATTCTGTCTGTACAAACATTTATTTCAAGTTATTTCAACTTCGTCAAACAAGACTCTGTATAATATTTCAGTGAAGCAGAGTCAGTCATAGAACAACCAAACCAAACAACCGTATTTACTTTAAAATATTGGAAGATGTTGCAAAACTAACACAAAACCAATATGATTGCACACACACACACACACACACACACACACACACACACACACACACACACACACACACACACACACACACACACACTCACACACACCTACATACACACACATATGTTACAATAAAGTGCAATGCTCAGCCACTTACACAATATGTAGTTGTGTGTATGTATGTATGTAAAAGTCGCACACACACACACACACGCACACACTTATATAAACTCAGGTGCCACACAAACACACACACATATACACACATAGTACAGTAAAGGTACAAGCACAATACTCAGCCACACACACTCTCACACACACACACACACACACAAACACACTGCATACCAATAATATGCGTATCTCGTTCAGTTGCGAATCCCCATTCAGTCAGAAAATTCATTTCTCTCTCTCTCTCTCTCTCTCTCTCACTCTCTCTCTCTCTCTCTCTCTCTCTCTCTCTCTCTCTCTCTCCCCCTCTCTCTCCCCCTCTCCCTCTATTCTGAAGTGTTTTTATTCTAAATCTGAAGATGCCGCACTTCAAATATACAATCTTTGGTTTTAATACAGTGTTGAGAATTTCTTGAGCACAGTTTAACTACTACATTAAACAGCTTTAGATTGTAGCTAGAACTTTCCATTCTAGTTTGAAGGGTCCCCAATTCAAGAATGGCACTTGGGTTGATTTTTTCCTTATTTTATTGACCAAATCCAGTCATTCCAGAGATTTTATGGAGTTCTCGATTGAAAGAAATCCAGGAAAAATTAAAGGAGTCCATTTGACTGTTCTATGTAATAGACTAGACCAGAAGGCTATAAAAATATCATATGTGGGCGCTCTATGACCCCTATTTAATGAAAGAGAGAACATTTATAGTAGGGTGGTGATGTTGTAACACACAGCACATCAGGTGACTATATATGTGCTCTGTGATTGGCTGAAAGACTCTTTATTTTAAAAGGAAATGAAGTCAACAAACTGGTTTGCTCTCACAGTCACTACTTATAGGACCAGTTGCCCATATGACCCTTAAGGGTTCATAGAAGGTTGTTTTTTTGTTGATAAAATGTATCTGCAATAAACTGTTTCTACTTCTACAATACACCAAATATCTGTTTCTAATACGGTTCCTGATTCTGTGAATATAATGAATTTATTTTAAACATTGAATGGCTCTGAGGATCCAGCTGAATAAAAGAGGAATCAAAGAGGCCCCTAGGTGGGAAATGATTGAGAACAACTGGTCTAGGCAAATATCCCTGTTTCCCTTAATTTCTCCCCAAATATTTCGAGATCTCATGACACAAAGATTATTCCTTTATTTGATTCTTTATCTTAATGGTTAGAAAACAATATGG
>NC_142941.1:1239874-1244874 GCF_046866305.1 Octopus bimaculoides
ATTATGTTGTCTTACAGCACCAAGTCTGTGTGAAGATTTGCTCAATACTTTTTGGGAGGGCATATTTACACTTTACTTTTCCAGGAAGACTATATAACAAAAGTTGGAACTTCAAAGTCACTATCAGCTCTCTGATGGTAAAAGTATAATTATGTGTGTATATATATATATATATATATATATATATATATATCACACAATCATATGATCATGTGATCAAATAGACTATCAGATGTTGTTATACCTCGCTGGTCACAATGCACTTTCGCATCATTTTAGCTTTCAACTGATGCCAGCCTGTTGACTAGCCAAGAAGGTCAACATTCCTCCTGATCAGTGAACCAGTCTGCAGCAGGGTGCACCCGTTCACAGCTGAGTGGACTGGAGCAATGGGAAATGAAAGTGTTTTGCTCAAAAAGCGAACACGCCGCCCAGTCTGGAAACTGAACTCCTATTCTAATGCTCCTGAGTGCAACACTCTAACCACTAAGCCACGTGCCTTCACACACACACACACACACACACACATATGAATATATATATCTAGAATAATGGGTTTAGATTTGCATATATATGTTTGTATATATATATATTATATATATACACATACACACATACATAATTGCATATATATGTATATACAGAGAAAGAGAGGGAGAAGGAAACAGAGAAATAAATAGGTAGGTGTGTGAGATGATGATCTGGTGATTATCTCAGGATCTTAATTCCCAACTAAGATTTCTGTACTGAACAGAGATTATTTGGCAAAATGGTTTATTTCTCTTCTTACAACTTGGTCACCTGTTTCCAATGAAGTTTCATCAGCATCACTCCTCTCATGAGACTCAACAAACATTCACATTGCTAAAACATCAGTGACCATATCATCAATGTATCAACACACATATATCTCGAATTTGATGGACATATAGCGGTACGTAAGTGGACTCAAGAAATCTTTAGTGAGACTTTTTTTATTGATATACCTGAAGAGACCCAGAACAGGTTGAAACATGTGTTGTACCCAATAAACTCTATTAATCATTCCATCTCCTATTTTATTAATACTGTTACCCCAACTGCAACTACGAAGTCCCTGCAGTAAATCTACTGTAGAAAACTTGCCTCAATGAATTCTGTCTAACCCATACAAGTATGAAAAAGTGGGCATTAAAACAATGATAAGATGTATGTTTGTATGTATGTATTCATATATGCATGTGTCTGTGTGTGTCTGCGTATATATATATATGTATGTATATATCTAGATATATTTGTAAGTATGCGTGGACATGTATATATGTATGAATGTATGTTTTAATGTATGATGTGTTCTGTAATGACAAATAGGGACAGCATTTATGTGATTTGAACCTGCATCCCTGCTTTTCCCCCAACTGTTCACTTCCATCTCGCATACACACGGGGCACAAGGTTACCCACCAATGTTACACAGGTAGAAGTACAAAGATTTTAGACCAACTAATTCTGGCTTCCATGAATTATTGTCCAAAGTCAATCAAAAGAAGACATTTTTCCTTTATTTTGTCAATGTTTTGTTGTAAAGTGGAGAAGGTAGAGGTTGTTGCTGCAGGCTGGTGGCCAAGACTTGGTATGTGTGTGTGTGTGTGTGTGTGTGTGTGTGTGCGTGCGCGTGTGTGTGTGTGCATGTGCGTGTGTATGTGCGTGCGTGTGTATGTGGGTGCATGCGTGCGTGTGTGTGTGTGTGTGTGTGCATATAAATATAAATAAATACATATAAGTAGATAGATAGATTGATATATATATATATATAGAGAGAGAGAGAGAGGGAGAGAGAGAGAGAGAAAGAGATAGATGAATGTCTAGATAGATATTATATCGGTATTTGTGTGTGCATATGTGTATCTGTACACACATACACATATAAAAGCACACACATAACTATATACATGCATAAAGACTTGCACACGCACACACACACACACACACATATATATTGATAGATAAATGGACACACATGTATAAATATATATGTGAGTGCGTGTGTATGTGTCTGTAGATATTTTTGTAAATATATACATACATTTATAAATATATATATATATATTTATAAATGTATGTATATACACACACACACATAAATAAATGCATATACATTTGAAAATATATACATGAAGTTTCTGTTTTAGTATGTCTTTAGACATGTAGCTATATCACACTCTGTATCTATACACTCATTTTAATGTACACATGTGGCAGTGCATATTTGTGCATGTATATGTGTATACACTTTTACATGAAGAGACACAGATACAATCCTTTATGCATATGCATACATACACAAACTCATCTATGTATACAAGTATATAATTATATATACATATATATATATATATATATGTATACACATGTAGGTGAGTGTGTGTGTACGTATATACATATATATATATACACATATATATACATTACATTAATTTATAAATACATATGTAGACAATATTTTTTGTTTAAAATAAAAAACTTTATTGCTAAATGCAAATTATTATCATTTATATTGTGGTGGTGGTGGCTCTGAGTACAATAACACAATGTACAAAGCTAGTGATGTAGATAGTGATGGTGACAATGTTACCGATAATGTTGATGCTGATGACAGTGTGCAGGGCGGTGTTGGTGGTGGTCAGCATGATAGTAATAACACCAACTGTTTTCATACCCATGATGATGGTGATGACGACGATGATGATGATGATGATGATATCATTTTGAAAAAATAAAGTTCTGACAGAAATGTAAACTTGATGCTCCTACCACGATCACCAATATTGCAACACTCCCCACCACCACCACCACCACCACTACAACTACAACCACAACACACAATGACAACACACCATCACAACACGTAAGAGACACTCCAACCCTGCCCTCCACCAGTCTGCTGAAGATTCCCTCCAATGCTACATGTGTTTAGTTTGAAAAGGTGAAAGTGACAAAACCATGTTTACCTGTACATCTTGTCATGTGTTGTTGCTGTTGCTGTTGTTGTTGTTAATTGTGACTGTACGCATGTATGTTACTAGTCGATGTAACTGCCTGTGTGCCGTTGGTGTGACTATACGAGTTGGTGTTACTCTGACTGGACGCATGTATCCTGCTGGAGCAGCTGCAACCTGCTCCGTATCGAACCGGCTCCCTCCATGTCACTCTCCACATATGTCTTCTTCCACACGAGAGCTGTTGTCACTGTACGCATGTATCCTGCTGCAGAGTTGAGACCTGACTGACGCTGCAGACACGCTGCTCGCTCATCCCCCCCCCCGCTTTCTCTCCCCATCTCTTTCTCCTGCTCTCTCTCTCTCCTGCTCTCTCTCTCTCTTACGGCCTTTCTCTCTTGCTTCCACTCTCTCTCACTCTCTCTATGTTACTCTGCAGGTAGAGACTGTCACACGCATGGCCTGTGTTCAAACCATGCTGAGTTTCTGCATGAGTCTGTGTATCTGTGTATCTGTGTGTCTGTATGTGTGTGTGTGTGTGTGTGTGTGTGCTTGTGTGCTTGTGTGAGTGTCCATCAGTGCGTGATTGCCCGTGTGTGTGTACAACTGTGTGAATGTATGTGAGCATGTGTGTATGTGTTTGTGCGTGTGTGTGTGTTCGTGTCTGTGTCTGTGAATGTATGAATGTGTGTACATCTGTATATCTGTGTTTACATGTGTGTGTGTGTGTGTGTATCAGAGGTATGACAGTGGCTGTGATTTTGTGAGTTAGTTTGAACGTCTACGATGGGCAGCAGTGACTACACACACACATCTACACACACACACACACACGTAAAACCAGGCATAGACATCTACATACACACACACGCTCATCCACACACACACACACACAAACAATGTTGTATATGTATGTCCTTCTCTGTAAATATGTATATTTTCAATTCATATTTGTGTGTGTGTGTGTGTGTGTGTGTGCTTTTTATATTGATGATACATGCAAGCAGTAATGGGCATTTATAAGTACGAATGTGTGTGTGTGTGCTTGTGAGTGTGTGTGTGTGTGTGTGCTTGTTAGGCGTGTGTGTGTATGTGTGTATATGAGCGTATGCTTGTCACTATATGTGTCTGTCTCTATGAGTGTGCTTATGTGACAGTGTAAGAGCATAAAAAATAGAGTACATCTTTCTCAATGTTTCTTTGAATGTGTGTGTATGTATATTTGAATGTGTGTGTATATATTCGTGCGTGTATATATATTGAATGTGTGTGTATATATTTCTCATATAGATGCATGGGAGAGATTTTGTATAGAATGCTGTGTCTATATCTGTATATGTGTATGTGTGTCTTTGTGTTTATTCATGTATACGTATTTATGGACATGTATGTATATGTGCATAAATATATATCTATATATATACATATGTGTGTGTGTGTGTGTGTGTGTCCTGTGATATATCTGTCTGTAAGTATGAATGTGTGATAAAGACTACATATTCACATACAAAGACCAATAAAACAAGTGTCTTCTATTCTATGTGTTTATTCTATTGTATGCAGTTTACTCTGTGTGTGTGTGTGTGTGTGAGAGGGAGAGAGAGAGAGGCAGTGTGATGGAAACACACAAGTGTGTAAAGTTATTCTCAAAAGCTCAAAGAACTCAAATTATGGTGAAGAGTAATAAAATAAAATTTATTTTAAGCTGAACTTAGCTAAAATATGAATCACAGATTTTCACAAGTTCCAGCTTAAAATATATTACACCTATTCTCAAATAAATAAATAAATACATATATGTGTGTGTGTGTGTGTGTGTGTGTGTGTGTGTGTGTGTGTGTGTGTGTGTGTGTGTGTGTTAGAGGGAAAATGAAAACCAAGGCAGAACGAGTATCTCAGGTCATTTAGAATAATTTAATTAGGGTAAGATGAATTTGAAGTCTTACAGCCATTTCTGGGATAAACCAAGGGGTTGGTTAGCATGTCCGTGCACTGGTTATTCCATCATTTGATGACGGAATA
>NC_142941.1:1252374-1254874 GCF_046866305.1 Octopus bimaculoides
AAAAAAAAAAAAAAATTAACACCAAATATACAGTGCGTGTGTTTTTATTGGCTAAACTGGCAATATGACCATCCCCAAGTACAACAACATCTGTTTCAACACACGATTTCACATAAAAAATCTTGCAAAACAAATATGTATATATATATATATATATATATAATTCTTTTCCATTCTATTTCTTTACTTTATGCTTATGTCATAGTCCCAAGTAATTTATAATTATTTATTGAGCACTTTCTGTGAAAAATACTTAATTCCTGCAAGTTGCAATGTACATTATTAAGATCATGTGAATCTTTTTGCCATAAATACATACATACATACATATATATATATATATATATATATATATATATATATATATATATATATATATATATATATATATATATATATATGTATGTATGTATGTATGTATGTGTACACACACACATTGTGTGTATTCCTTGTTTTGTTGCAAGATCATCTTTAGAAAAGCCATTCCCTTGTGGTATGGCTGCCAAAGATTGCACTGGTAACTAACCGATTCCTCAGAGCCTGCTCTGTCTCTTCTGAGAGTTTTATTTAATAATATAGAAGATTCTTTGAAGGTGGAGCTAGGGGAGTTACAAGCAACTGGGGTGTAGGGGGAGAGAGAGAGAGAGAGAGAGAGAGAGAGAGAGAGAGAGAGAAAGAGAGAGAGAGAATTTTAGTTAATCTGTGCGCGCGCGTGTGTGTGTGTGTGAGTGAATATGAGTCTATGTGTATGTGTGTGTGTATCTTGTATGAGTGTGTATAAATGTGTATCCATGCATATGCAAGTGTGTGTGTGTGTGTTTTAAATAAACTTGTGAATGGCCCTCCACCACTTTCCATGATGACTCTTCTTTTTCTTTCAATTGAACATTCGACTGATTGAATTCTTATGTGGCTGAGTATTCCATAGCCACATGTACCTTTAACAAAGTCCTCATAATGCATAATTAGCATGGCAAAGTGACAAATCTGACCAACTGGATTTCAGCTAGCGACCCTCTCTTCAATGGGTTGTCTCCACTTATTTTATTTCTCTCAAATTCCATTCTCAGCACTTGGGTTGGCCCATGATTATGGCAATACATACACACACTGGGACTGAACTCATTGTCTCAGGCTTGTGAAACAAAATTCTTAGCAACCTTCATGCACGTGTAATGAAATTTACAAATACAGTTTGTTGCAAATTGAGAGCTTGGCATACGTAGATGTGTGTGTGTGTGTGTGTGTGTGTGCGTGCGTGTGTGTGTGTGTGTGTGTGTGTGTGTGTGTGTGTGTGAGTGTGTGTGTATTGTGTGCGTGTGTGCGTGTGTGTGTGTGTGTGTGTGTGTGTGCAGGCATGGCTGTGTGGTTACAAAGTTTGCCTCCCGACCACGTGGTTTCAGGTTCAGTCCCACAGTTAGCGTTCATCTGGTTGATCTTTTGTTGTCTGATATGTCCTTCCTTTTCAAAAATTTGAAGGAAATTTAGCTCCTAATTCTAGCAGATCCAGCAGACAGTATTGGTGGTAGTATAAACAGAGAAAACACGGGAGGACACGGGAGTCTTGTGGTGTTTGGTGAGCAGGAGCCATAATGTGTTGGTTACTGAAGTCTTATACTTTCGACCGATCTGTTTCTTAGCTTTGATTCAGTTATGCATGTTTGAGAAGATGCTTACAGTTGGATATCGTTATCTTTTACGTGTCTCAGTCATTATACTGTAGCCATGCTGGAGCAGCACCTTGTGATAGAATATTTCCAAGATCCAATGGAATTTGGGAGGAAGCATTTAAGATCCATACCGTCTCTCCTCTCTCTAATTGACTTCATCAATATAACAAGCTGACTAAATATTTCTGCTTAGTTCATAGCAATGGCCTTTCTAGCAACATCTGTATTCAGTACGATGTGACACTTCGATGTTAATGCCTCACAACTGACTGCAAAGCAAGTCTGCAGAGATAAAGTTAAACGAACAATTGGATTTCCACTGCAGAGTTGTGCATACCAATAAAACAGATGGAGAATCTTCCAGCTTCCTTCCTCTCTCTCTCTCTCTCTCCCTCCGACCCTCCTTTCCTACCTTCCTTTCTCCCCTTCCTTCCTTCCTTCCTTCCTTCCTCCATCCCACCATTCCTTCCTTCCTTCCTTCCTTCCTCCGTCCCACCATTCCTTCCTTCCTTCCTTCCTTCCTCCGTCCCACCATTCCTTCCTTCCTTCCTTCCTTTACGAATAACCATGTTGGTGTTTGTAGTTATTGAGTTCTGACTAACCCCCCTCCCCTCCCGGCCCACCCCCATCACCAGTTGTGTTCTTACACGGCCGAGTGTGAGCAGAAATCATAATTGTGGTGTTCCATCTTAATTGTTTGTTGAGAGGAATGGAAGCCTCTCACTTGGAATGTCTTCTACACTTTCTGGAAGCAACAACAACAACAACAACAACAATAATAATAACAATAATAATCCTTTCTACTACAAGCACAAGGCCTGGAATTTGTG
>NC_142941.1:1257374-1269874 GCF_046866305.1 Octopus bimaculoides
GGTAACAATGGAAGCATTGAGGTTTTATGGCAAACATATGTAAAACAGACTTGGAATACTAAAGAGGTGGCTCTGTGTGTGTGTGTGTGTGTGTGTGTGTGTGTGTGTGTGTGTGTGGCACACCTCAACCACGTCACATACCACATATATGTATGTGTATCTGCCTCTCTCTCTCTCGCTTTGTGCCAATCAATTCCTGCTTCTCTGTTTGTCTGTCTCTTCTCAATCTACCAATCATTTTTTCTAAACTCATTTATCATATACATACATATATTCATGTACATATATATACAAATGTAGATACGTGTATATATGTATATATATGTACATATATATGTGTGTATGTGTGTGTGTGTGGGGGGGTGTATATGTATTTACATTCTTCTCTGTCGGTGCAGTTCTATTATGATAAACTCTAACAAAGATATAAGTGAGATTCCATTGTAATATCATTAATTAAAAGAGATGTGTGTGTGTGTGTGTGTGTATTTGCTACTGTATATGCATTGTGGGATGTGTATGTATGTGTGTGTTATCATGTATGTATGTATGTGCTACTGTAGAGGTGTGTAGTTTAATTTCAGATCAGACTTGATTAAACAGATTTCTGATCCAGGATACTCCAGCCATGACCATCCTGTTTCTTTTTTGTGGATATGGAGAATTATACATTCTTAGTTTGATTTATTGGAGATTTAGCTTCTATTTCTTGTTTGACAAGCTACCGTATAGGGGCTACCGTATAGGGGCTACCGTATAGGGGCTACCGTATAGGGGCTACCGTATAGGGGCTACCGTATAGGGGCTACTGTATAGGGGCTACCGTATAGGGGCTACTGTATAGGGGCTACTGTATAGGGGCTACCGTATAGGGGCTACACATCATTTCATGGTGTGTGATATATGTGCTGTATGAATTGTATACAATGTTTGCTGGTGTGTGTTTTTATGTGTGTGTGTGTGTGTGTGTGTGTGTGTGTGTGCACGATCGCACACACACACACACACACACACACACAATGTTTACATTTGTTTTATCCTTTAATCTGGGAGGGCAATATTCATGATTCTTTACCAAACTCCTAAAACTGGAGCGATGAAGAGTGGAGAAGCTATCTTCCCAAAATTCTCTTTCTCTTCTCTTGCTGCCACTCCAGTAATGGCCTCAATCCTCTCAATTAGCAAGCTATGGTCTTCCCCCTCTTTCCCATTCCACACAGCTCTTCTCCCTAAATCTTCCTCACCCACCATAAACACCGAGTCTTCCAATCCTGTTTCTTTGAATCACATGACACCCACCATTTCTCAACACAAGTTTATAAGATGACCATCTGCGCAGACTGCTTCCTCTTCTTCCTCCTTCTCCTCCTCGTGGTCACTGTATGACCACATCAGGGTTGTGAGAAAGTCTGTCTCGGTGCATGGACAGCATTAAAACTTCTGTATGACCACTGTAGTATCCGTCCCCACCCCTACAAACTGGCACATGGTTCCAATTGATCCAATCAACAGAACAGCCTGCTTCTGAAATGAATGTCCAAGTGGCTGAGTACTCCACAGACATGTGTACTCTTAACATAGTTCTCAGGAAGATTCAGTGATTTGCTCAACTAAAGGTGGTGCTCCAGCATGACCGCAGTCAAATGACTGAAATAAGTAAAAGAATAAAAAGAATAAAAAAAGTAGAGCATGGTACAGTTTTGCAACTTGTCAGTTCCTGTCAAACCGTCCAACCCATACTAGCATGGAAAATGGACGTTAAATGATGATGATGATGCTGTTTATAAGCTCTTGAAAAATGGTTTGATACTTGTTCAAGAAATGTTGCAAATTAAAGTGTAATTTATTCCTCATCAGATAAATGCATTAGAAAATAGTTTGATTGCAATATTTAATTAGAAAAAAAAAATGATTTAATTTGCTTTGAGATTATTTTAATTTCTAGTTAAAAAGGTGTAGCTTTGTTAGTTGGTGAAGCGAGTGATTAACCAGACTAACCATACACTGGTTCTACTAGTAAAACTAGTAGAACCAGTGTATGGTTAGTCTGGTTAAGTGTCCAGTGTATTACCAACAGACTGTATAACTGTTTGGGTGGAGGTATGCATGTGTGTGTGGGGGGGGGCGGTGTTGAATGTTTTCTTATGGTTAATGTTGTTAATGTCATTGCTGTTTAGCCTCAGATCAACTCTGACTCAGCAGAACTGTGATCAGATCCATTCCAACCATGACCATCACAAGCATTTATGGATATGTAGGATATTATCACATTATCTAGTGATAATGAGATCATTTGTCTTTTCAACATAGCAACATGGGATTTGAGAGAGATTTAGCTGCTATTTTTAGCTGAGCAAGGCATCGACTATTTATTACATAGTCGCACATAGTCAGAATCAGACTGAGGGGTGATTATCTGTAAGAAGGGCTCCAGTCCCTGAATTCAAAACACAAGTCGATTCTTGGTGAAATGGTGCAGTGATTTATTTGAAAAGCCTACCATTAATGGCTGCTGCAGCATTTGCTGATGGTATCCCAACAGATTGGTTACCAATAGCTCTTTGAGAGGCAGACTTCACATCATCAGCCTCAGCCGTGCTGCTACATGACTATATCAATGTGCACGAGCACGTGTGTGTGTATGCGTGTGTGTGTATATATGAATATATATGTATGTATATATGTATATATATATATATATATATATATATATATATATATATATATATATATATATATATATACACACACACATATATATATATATATATATATACATACATACATATATATATATATATATATATATATATGTCTATACATACACAAGCATGCACATGTTCATGTTTGCGTGTATATGTGTCTGTGTGTATAAGTGCGTACATGTGAATAGTAGTATCTGTATGCGTGAGTGTGCTTGCATGTGTTTGTGTGTGTGTTAGATCAGGATTTACTGTGGTTTTGAGAGAGAGAGAGATGTGAGAGGCTGATGGACAAAATTCTTGGAGGTTTTAGAGGAGAAGAATCTGTGCTAATCTAATTTGAATTATCATCCATAAGCAGTAAGTTTGGTGTGTTTAAGTGGTGCCATTATTGTTTTATTAGCATTGTATCTTGCCTGGCAATCTCTGCTGCCAGACATCCACACTAATCTACAAAACTGTTAATAGGATCTAACACTTAAAATTACCAACATAAATCTAAACTCATCACATTATAACAATCATTTCCTCCTCCTCCACTGCCACCACCACCACCACCACCACCACTGCTGCTGCTGCTGCCTGTCACCATACCATTATCCCCTCCTCCTCCTCCATTTTCTTATTTTCTACTCCTCCCCTACTCTTCTTCTTCTTCTTCTTCTTCTTCTTCTTCTCCTTCTTCTTCTACCCCTTCCCCCTCCTCCTCTTCCCCTTCCTCTACTTTCTCCCTCTTCCTCTTCCTCTTCTTCTTCCACCCAAAAGCTAGTAATACCTGCAAGTGTTGCCATTCCTTAAAGCTTGTTATTCCATTCTCATGCTGTGCTTAGAACTGATTCCTGCTTCACAACAGACATGGCATTGAAATCCCACAGGCAATGCCATAACTTTTTCCCCCATATCCTTAGATATATATATGTGTGTATTTGTGTGTATGCGTATATATATATATATATATATATATATATATATATATATATATATATATATATATATATATATATATATATATATATACATATATATACACACAAGGGTGAGTCAAAAAGTAATGCCATTTTGTTTAGGACAGGTATAATTACCAACACAGGAACATGTATCATACATCAAAAGGAAGCTGGTCCTCTGTGGATCACATCCCTACTTCTCAACATAGTCACCGTTTCTCTCAATAGCGATGTTCTACCTTCGAATGAGAGCACGTATCCCTACCCAGTAAAATTCTGTTGACTGTTCTTTGAGCCACTTGTTCACTATAGTTTTCACTTCCTCATCATTGGAATAATGTTTGCCTCTCAAAACCTCTTTCATGGGGCCGAAGAGATGATGAGTCCATTACATCATTCCTATTTGTAGTCTTTGAAAATATATTCATTATGCCTATGTTATCTCCCTTTTTTACTTACGTGCACAAACACACACACACGCACATATGCACTCACACACACACTCACACATGCACTCACACACACAATAACCATTAATTAAGGGGTGGTTATGAAGTAGGTTACAAAGTGCTAAATATCGAAGGGGTCACCCAAAATGGTAGCCAGAGGGATCAGAAAGACATCAATGGGAAAAAGCAATAAAACAAAGCTATCAGGTGAGAATATAAAGAAATAAGAGAGAAGTTGTTAAAAAGTGTCTGTTATCGTTAACTGGATCAAATTAGTTATTAAACAGCACACCTGAAACTAAACTGTGCATTCACACGCAGCAGTTATGATGCACTAACTGCACCAATCAACCACAATGGGAAACACCTGAACAAAGTTTGTTGTAAGTGATACATCATTGAGTTAGCTTGGCTGATGCTGGTGAGGATGATCATAAGACAACAGGTTGGGGTGTAATACATGCATGTAGGGGTGGGTATGTATATATGTATGCGTGTATGAATGTATGTAAGTATGTAGGTATGTATGTATGTATGTGTATATAAAGCTGTTTGTCTATCTATCTATCTATCTATCTATCTATCTATCTAGCTGTCTATCTGTCTGTCTGTCTGTCTGTCTGTCTGTCTGTCTGTCTGTCTGTCTATCTACCTAGCTAGCTAGCTAGCTATATATCTATCAGAATATGTCTGTTTGTCTATCTGTCTATCTATCTATCTATCTGTCTATTTCTCTGTCTATCTACTTATATATCTATCAGACTGTCTGTCTGTCTGTCTATCCATCCATCTATCCGTCCTTCAGTCTGTCTGCTGCCTGCCTGTTTGCCTGCCTGTCTATCTATTTGCATATTCACAGGCATACATACACATATGTATAAATATATATATATACGTGTATACATTAATTAATATACATTTATAAACAATACTTGAAAGAATAATAATTGCATATATATATAAATGTTTCATATTTCCCATTTACATCAATACATACATGCAAATGCAGGAATTTAGATATATGTACATAAACATATAAATACATATATACTTGCATATGTATAAATATATATATATATATATATATAGTGAGTTCAAACAAGAAAAACGACAAAAAAAAAAACCAACAAAAAAACAACACACATAAATATATACATTTTATATAAACATAATATATGCACGTGTGTGTGTGTTTGTGTGTCTGCTAAAAGCTTTTAGTTTAGAAAAACATAATACAAAAAAGCGAAACACAAACAAAACCAATTTTCCCATCAATTTTTTAAAATTGTTTTCCTGAAATTTTTCTCCGCCATCCACAAATATTAAAACCTTGGAAGATGTTAAAGAGTTGAATGGAGTCAAATGAAGTTATTTAGGAACATTTAGAAATGGTGCCCACCTTCACACACGCACACACACACACACTCACTCACTGATACACATACTTGTACATTTATGCACATATCTACATACACACTTGCACATATATTATACATATACACACTTACATGCATACATACACATATACATACATGCAGCCATACACACTTATGCTCACACACACACACATTTATGCCTACACATACATACACATGCACATTAATCTTCGTGATGGAAGAACTGGGCCCATCACCTGTAGAGATGCAGCTGTTGGAATAATAAAGAGGGGAGAGAGAGAGGAAGGGAAAGAGAGAGAGAGGGAAAGGAGTTGGTAAGGGAGGTCGGTGGGGAAGAGGGAGGTCGGTGGGGAGAGGGAGGTCGGTGGGGAGAGGGAGGTGTGTGTCTCCTTGAATATTTTTGTGTAAGAAATATGCACCATGCATTGTTGTCAACATCATGTTACCAGCTGCACTCTGCTGCAACCGATTACAATGCTGAACATGAATTTTAATAACCCAGTGCATTGCTATTGTGGTTGTTGTCGAACCTGAATCAGTAGATCTAAGCAATTCCAGCCCTGACCACCCCATCTACTTATCAGTATGTAAAGTAACATGATCCAGTGTGCCTGTTCTATTTCCTGAGACAGTAAGGTGTGGTTTGAGGAGATTTGGCTGTTATTTCTATCCTGCAGAGACTATTGTATGGATCTAGACTACATGAGCATAGGTATAGCTGGGCTGGTTTAGGATTTCAGAATTTTAATTCAAAGCCATATGCTGCCTGATTGCATGGCATCTCAGACTCCAAGACGTACAGAAGATAATCTGAAGAGTAGATCACTTTACTGTATTGTTTGGTACATGTAATTATATATATATATATATATATATATATATATATATAATAGCAGCTAAGCCCGGTTTCACCCGGTCAGAGAGCGACGCGAAGAGAGAAACGAAGACATTAAAAAGAGGAAGAAGTGGATATGAAGTGGTGTTTGGGTGACGGATCTTGGTAGAAAAAAAGAATGTCATGGTGAGTTAGTAAGGAGAGCAAAGCAAGACTGGACTTACGTGGGCTGGCAGGACGATGAAAAAATTGCGGAGTTGAAATTGGAGCAGTTGAAGTTGCCGTTGTTATCATTGGAGTGCCTCTTGGTAGACAACATTCTTTGTCCTTTCCTCAGGTGCACAAATAGAAAGACCCTGGAGACAGCCAACATACAGTTCATTCAAGATTGTGCAATGGTATGTGGATGATTATCAAAAAATTGTGCTCCCGAATTCTGTAGGCAACAATCTTGAATGAACTGGCCACTGGCTAAGACATACTTATAACTCCCATGTCCCTTACCCACTCCGATACGACCTACAAGTTTAAACAGATGCAATTTCCCATCAAACTGCTTTCCCATGACAATCAACAAGGCGCAGGGACAATCAGTGCAAGCGGTTGGTTTGAATCTGACAGAGCAAGTATTCTCACACGCACAACTGTATGTTGGCTGTCTCCAGGGTCTTTCTATTTGTGCACCTGAGGAAAGGACAAAGAATGTTGTCTACCAAGAGGCACTCCAATGATAACAACGGCAACTTCAACTGCTTCAATTTCAACTCCGCAATTTTATCATCGTCCTGCCAGCCCACGTAAGTCCAGTCTTGCTTTGCTCTCCTTACTAACTCACCATGACATTCTTTTTTATCTACCAAAATCCGTCACCCAAACACCACTTCGTATCCACTTCTTCCTCTTTTTAATGTCTTCGTTTCTCTCTTCGCGTCGCTCTCTGACTGGGTGAAACCGGGCTTAGCTGCTAGTATATATATATATTTGTTTTGCAAGATTCTTGATGTGAAATCGTGTGTTGAAACAGATATTGTTGTATTCGGGGTTGGTCATGTTGCCAGTTTAGCCAATAAAACACACACACTATATATTTGGTGTTAATTTGCTTTAGCTTTATATTATTATCAAAGATAATAATGTGCAGAAAGAGACCCTGTGAGACCTCTGATGGCAGGCTGCTGTCTGCTCTCACAGAATCTACCAGAACAAACAAGACTGAACGTTTTGAGAAGTAAAACAACAATAATAATAGAAATATAACAATAATAAATACACAGCAATGCAGAAATTCAAAATTTTAACTAGAATATCCTGTCTTTCTTTCCAGAAAAAAATGTTATCAAGTTTCATTTGGTTGATTAAAAATCAGCAATGTAGCAACTAACTTGAAGAATTTTATGTCCAGTAAGACTTAAGACAACACCTCATTGACCCTCTCAATTTATTGACATGATTCAGAGAAAAACCAAGGTAAAAATACCTGGTAACAGGAAAGGCCACAGACTTGGGAGGCTGGAAGTATCATGACCTTCCATTGGTGCCAAAAATTAATAAAGTAACCATGACGATTCCTTAAACAATAGGTTTTGTATTAAAGTAACCTGCTGCTAAAGACACGCTTCAATGAAAGATGAAGGGGGCTTCAGTCCCACTGCTTCTACAGGGAGTTGCTGAGATAACACACACACACACATATATACACACATGTATATGTATATGTGTGTGTGTGTGTGTATGCATATATACCCATACATATATATGTATACAAATATATGGATATATATACAGGTATATATACATATATATGCATCTGTATGTCGATATATTTATATATAGATATACCTATACGCGTATATGTATATATATGTGTGTATATATATATATATATATATATATATATATATATATATATATATATATATATATATATATATATATATAAGAGCAGTTGGTCAAATTCCAATTGTGCAGTCTCTCCCCATGTCCAAGCCACCACCACCACCACCACCGCTAGTACCCCACCCCCTATATGTTATCTCTCGATCTACCTTTAGCTTCAAACACCAACCATATTTTCCAAGGGTCCAAAAGGCAGAGGTGGCCATGCAAGATCAAAGACTCACTTTTGGATCTGTTTCCTCATTCATCAATTATCAATTCTACCAATCTATACACATAGTACCACCACCACCACCATCAATATTGTTGCTGCTCATTTTATCAGATCCCTGGTTAATCTGATTTATGTGTAATACATGACTAGAGGAGGGGCATGAGGAGGTGGGGACAGGATGAGGGGGAGAGAGAGAGAGAGAGAGAGAGAAGGGTTGGGAGGGAAAGAGAAAAACCATGAGGGAAGGAAAGGGAGAGTAAGTCCAGTGAGACAAACTAAGAGAGAGAAAGAGAGAAAAAAAGAGAGGGAGATACAGAGAAAGAGTATTTGAGAGAGAAAGTGTGTGTGTGTGTGTGTGTGTGTGTGTGTGTGTGTGTGTGTGTAATACTCCAGCCTGACGTTAACTGTGTTCCTTTGAATAAACTAAAGAACTCTGTGTTCATTGTAGAAGTGATAGCAGCAGCAGCAGTGGTAGTGGTAGTAGTAGTAGCAGTGGTAGTAGTAGTAGTAGTAGCAGTGGTAGTAGTAGCAGCAGTGGTAGTAGTAGTAGTAGCAGTGGTAGTAGTAGTAGTAGCAGCAGTGGTAGTAGTAGTAGTAGTAGTAGCAGCAGCAGTGGCCACCCTGGTGTTGTTCGATGTTGTAGTGTGATCTGTTGTAGATTTCTGCTCATATGTTCTGGTCTTCTGATTTTTTCTTTTCATCAATTGATTTATCAATTATAGGGGTTATTTGGACATAAAAAGGGGTTCAGCCATAGGCTGGGGTGGAAGGGGTGCACTGTCAGATGTAAAGGGTACAGATATAAGGTAGGTATCAGGGTAGATGTGGTTAATGGGTAGTTTGAAGTGTTGGAGGCTTAGAGCCGGTTTAGAAAGGTGTTTGGGGAGAGAGAGAGCAGGAGGAGAGAGACGGAGGGAGAGAGAGAGCAGGAGGAGAGAGACGGAGGGAGAGAGACAGACAGAGTTTATATAATGGCAGTCATATATGCACATCTATCTATCCATCTATCTATCATTGCTATTTATCATTCTACCTATCCATCTATTTATCTATTTATCTTTCTTTCTCTCTCTCTCTCTCTCTCTATATATATATATATATATATAAATACACATGCATATATATATAGATTGATAGATATACGTATTACATGTGTGTTTGTACATATATGCATATATGTATGTATGTATTTTTATATATATATATATATATATATATATATATATATATATATATATATATATATATATATTTGTGGGTGGGTGGGTGTATATATATTATAGAAAGGGAGAGAAACAGAGGAGGCAGAAAGATACATAGCTAGATATATATAGAGATGTATAAACAGAAGTACAGATAGGTAGACAGATGAAGGTATTAAGACCTGAAATAGTTTCCTGTTATGAAGAGGATGTGTCCTTTTGTTATATCATCTGTGGTAAACCATTGTAGAGAATTTAGAGTGTAAGTTTAAGCTTACACAGTTCTTGAATAGACAAGAAATAGTAAGGGAGAACCTTGGCACACGGTTTACAGAATGGGAAAGTCTACAAGGGGTCTCCTTCTGTAGAAACTGCTCCAGTGTTTATTATGGAAGGAGGAAATTTGTGATGATTATAGAGGTTGCTCTTGATATTTAACCGCAGGACAGAGCGACCACGAAAGACATTCTAACATAGCATATCTTGGATTACACAATCCAATGTGTCTATTTAAAAAAAATTTTCCCACAGATTTGGCTGCTTTTTCAAACAGTGTGATGATGTTGGCCCCTTGCATTGGTTTGGAATGATGATGATAATGAGGATGATGATGATGATGATGATGATGATGATGATGATGATAACAATGATGAAACAACACACAGTATGCTATCACTCTACTACACATCTGAGGACCAATTTAAGAAGTGCCAAGGTGGACATGTCATTAAAAGACATCTCATTATCTCAGATTTAGACAATAATATTGTCAAACCAGGGGAGAAACATAAACAAAACAAACAAAAAAAAAACAAAACAAAAAAAAAAGGTATTTTTGTCTCTGCTACAAACATTCGGAATTTTGTTAATGGCTATTGACAATTCTTGCCATGTTCTTCAACCCTAATTTGCTAAACATCTTTTAAGAAACAGTTTGATGAAATATCTTTGGGAAATTGCCAAATTTCCTTGAAATGTTGACCTTTCTTTCAGATGTGACCTTTCACACAAAATCCATTAACATGTGACCGATCAGAAGGAATTCTCAAGAATATAATGGAACAGAACTCAGCTGAAACAAGACAACAATTTGGTTTTCAGATTGGTTTTGACAGGATGGAACCGACCAGACATTATTGGCATGGTAACAATTAGAATTATGATTCTACACTAGAGCCAGTGTTATATACACCCTGTTGTATAATGTGTTATATATCCTGCTATATGATACAGTGTGTTGAATATTATATATCCTGCGGTATAATGCTATACACCCTGTTGTATAATACAGCATGTAGAATGCTATACACCCTGTTGTATGATATAGCACGTAGAATGCAAAGCGCTGTAGGAGTCTTGTAGATCTCTCCCCTTCAGTTTATGATGAGGGAAAGTCAGTATTATTGTGATTAGCATCATATCCAGGGGAAGTCTTTGCTAACACATATATCAAAGCTCCTTTTCATATGTTTGTATGTATGTATATGTGTGTGTGTGTATGTATGTGTGTGTGTATGTGTGTATGTATGTGTGTCTGCATGCATGTATGCATGTAAGTATGTATGTACATATGTATGTATGTGTGTATGTACATATGTACATCACACAGCACCGGGTCAACCAATGCCTCTTGAGTGAATTTAGTAGAAGAAAACTTTGTGGAAGCCTGCTATATATTATTGTCATCACCATCATCACCATCATTGTCAACATCTTTTGACGTCTGCTGGCATGGACTGGGCAGTTTGGTAGGAAGTGCCAAGTGAGAGGGCTGCACCAAACATTTTCTCTGTTTTGGAATGGGTCCTGCGGCTGGACGCCCCCTTCCTAATATGCCAACCACCTTCCACAGGCTACTCTGGATGCTTTCTTTATGTGGCAGGAGTGAAGTTACTGAGTGACAATGAAGACAAGACCCCTGCGACTGAGTGGGGATGGGATGTATTGAGGGAGGTGGGTTAGTGGCAAGGGAAGAGAGGTTAGAGCATAAATAGGGGGACAGAAATAGACATTTGGCAGGAAAGGGGATATGTGGCTACCTCAGTAGGAGAGAGATAGAGAGAGAGAGAGAGAGAGAGAGAGAGAGAGAGAGAGAGAGAGAGAGGCTTTTGTGTCTCTGCACTGCTTGACAACTGGTGTTGGTTTGTTTATACCCTTGTTATCTTGTGATTCAACAAAAGAGACCAATTGAATAAGTACTGGAGTTGAAAAAGTATGTACTTCAATGTGGTGCCCCAGCATGGCCACAATTCAGTGACTGAATTAAAGGAAGAAAAGAGGAAAAGAAGAAAAGATATATTTATGGGTTTATGTATGTATATTTGTGTGTGTATATGTAGAGTCATTGTGAATAAACATTTAGTGTGTAGCCATGGCAACAGTATTGGTGGGATGGTGTGGTAGGGTGAGACTCTGTTTAGTGTCACAGCTGAGTAGAGTCAATATTAGGACATCATCATCATCGTCGTCGTCGTCGTCGTCATCATCATCATCATCATTGCCGTTGTCATCATTGTTTAACATCCATTTTAAACAATGTTTTATGATGTTCAGTGCTGCACACCTATCAAAGCTGTGTTGCCAATTATCCAGAATTGTGGATTCAGGTGGACCATGTGAGATTTGATCTCCAGATTTTGGGATTCACCAAAGAGACGATGGCTGGCCACGACAAGCGTTAGCTCTGTTGACAGCAAATCAATATCATACTCGGATTGCATGGCAAAATATGGACACTGAAAAGACACTGGTGATGACGATGATGATGATGATAAGGAAAGGAGGAAGAGGGGGAGTAGTAGGATATATGTCTATGTCTTTTTATGGACATATATATATCCACACACGTTTAATACATA
>NC_142941.1:1272374-1274874 GCF_046866305.1 Octopus bimaculoides
GACATCACCTGACCCCATCAGGCTCTGCTCCTTAGTTTCTTAATGTCTTCTTTGAATATATTCAATCCACTTTCAATTTCATAAACTCAATATCAGGTGAAAAACATTCCCACCAATTTATGATTTACAGGTGTAAAATTTGGAAACATTGTGCTTCTAGGACTAAATTGTCTGGAATTAAGAGGGATGGTCAGGGCTGGAATGCCGTTGATCATAGATCAGCTCAATCAATAATGACCAGCCAAATTTCCCTTCCCAAATTCCCTACATTGTCTAAAACCACATTGGCCACCAGAACTCTAGAGCTTTGTACCTGTCCAATGGACTGTCCTCTATCTAAGGCCCCTACATTTAAGGACCTCAACATGGTAGACTATGGAGATACAATGGTTGCAGCTTAATTAGAAACAATCTCCCTTAAATTGCATTGTATCATCTTACAAAATGGAAACACGTATTTCATAAGATAGTGTTTGAATGAAAATGGTGGGAGGGTCATGGTGGGAACACCTTTGACTATAGATTTATTGGATCAGGATTGACCTCCGAAATCTAAACAACATCACTAACAATAGCACCAATAAGTAGAGCTATATCAACAACAACAACAACAACAACGATGACAATAACAACAACAACAATAAGAACAACAACAACAACAATTGCAGGATTGGAAGAAACAATTGTTTTAAGGGGATTTTCTCTGAAAATATCTGAAAACACTTTAGAGCTTTGAATTTCTTAAAAAGGATCTCCACTCCCACCACCCACCACCCTCTCTAACACCTCTGTTTATTTTGAGCTAAGGTTGTGTGTGTATACTTGTAAAGGTGTGTGTGTTTGTGCGTATGTGTGTGTGTGTGTGTTTGTGCGTGTGTGTGTGTGTGTGTGGATATTCTTGGAAAGGTGATGAGTCTCATGCTTATCACTCAAATGTATCTGTGTATGTGTGCATGCAGCTGTGTATGTACATGTGTATATTTGTATTGCATGTCTGTATTGTATGTATGCATATATATGTATATATGTGTGTATGTACATTTATGTATGTATATATAAATGTATCTGTGTATGTCTGTCTATGTATATATATATATATGTATATATATATATATATCTGTACATGTGTGTGTGTGTGTGTGCATAGATATATATACATATATATAAATATAAATATATACATATGATTGTAAAATGAAACGTGTTGTAACCACCAAATATTTTAAAAATAATATAATCATGTGTGAGTGCATCATATATGTATATGTGAACATACTATCTATATATGGCATACAATGTGGACATTCCCATCACCGGCCATAGACAGGAGACCTCAATGACTGGGCCACCTTACACACACACACACACACATGTGTATACACACACATACACATATATATTATATATATATTATATATGTATTATATATATGCATATATATATTTATATATGTGTGTGTATGTGTGTGTACTTAACACACATACACACATGTCTCTATATATTCATCAATATGTATACTTGTGTATGAAACAAAGTGTATTTCTGTTGAGTTTCTAAGATTTATTTGTGTGTGTGTGTCTGTGTGTGTATACGTGTGTGTATGCATGTAGAATAAGCTTATAACACATATATGTGTGTGTAGAGAAGCATGTGTGTGTGTGTGTGTGTGAGAGAAATATGAATGAGAGGGAGGGTGAAGATGATGGTGGGGAAGGAGGAGTGATGGAAAAGGAAGGTGAGAAAGAGGGTGGGAGGAGTATTTAAAAAGAAATAAAGCTGGTTTATTAAGGATTTAAGACAAATATAAACACAAGACTCACCACAACAGCGACAACATCAAAATTGTATTTAATAATTTAAGATAGAAATAGAAAAATATTGAGAAAAAGGTTCTAGCACATCCATGCATTTTAAAAATACACACACTCACATACACATATATGTATGTGTGTGTATGTATATATATATATGCAAGTATGTATACACATTCATATATTATATATGTGCGTATACATATAATAAATATATGTAAATATATATCACATATTTTGTTAAACATACTTCGAAATGCATCAATACACACACACGCGCACACACATATGTATACACACACGCAGATGCCACAGAGAAAGACATATACAATATTCTGTAATAATATTTACAGAACATGTAAAATAACACGAACATACACACACACTCATGCATACAAACACATAAACACACACTTGCATAGAGTAACGTGTATATAATTCTAATAACATGCATAGAACATGCAAAATAATGTGTATGTACATACATGCGCACATACATCAATGCATGCACGCATACATGCACAAACATGCATATATACTTATACACAGCTACAAATAAAATATTTAAACACACACAGTGTAAGAAACACACACACACACACACACACACACACACACACACACACACACACACACACACACACACACACACACACACATTATAAAAAGTTTGCTGCTGAAAACTGGTT
>NC_142941.1:1282374-1292374 GCF_046866305.1 Octopus bimaculoides
AGTTGCCATTTGCTTTCATTTAATGTATTTTTCTGCTCGGGTTTGGCACCGTTGTCTTTGGAAAGGTTGTGTCAATGTCGTTGACATTTCAAATCCAGCAGTTGCCACTAAGTGATGGCTCTTTGTCTCTCTCTCTCGCTCATCACACAAGCAAAAATAAGCACAGAAACACACACAAACTCCAATTCCTTCTACCTGCTGCTAAGATGTAGAGGCGGCTGTGGTGGTGGTGTGGTCGCTGGTGGTGGTGTGGTCGCTGGTGGTGGTGTTAGTGGTGATGACAGCAATATAGTGGTGGTTGTGCTAGAGTGGTGGTGGTGTTAATAGCATATGATGTAGTGGTGATTGGTGGTTGTGGTGGTGTTGGTGGTGGTCAAGCATAACAATGATGATGGTAGAAGTAATGGTGTGGTGCTTACGGTGGTGGTGGTGGCGGCAGGAATGGTTTACTGGAATGGGGAGGTGGTGGTGGTGGTGGTGTGTCAGTGGACAGGGAAACCTTCTCATATGGCTGGTTCATTTTGTATTGAGGTGATTGCCTGTTAGGAGCTAGGTTGGGGGTCCGGAAGAGGAGGAGGGTTGGGGGAGATGTGGTTTTTGAATAGAATGATAACAATAAAAGTAATAGTAACAGTAGCTGTAGTAGTCGTAGTAATAGTAGCAGAAGTAGTAGTAGCAGCAGTAGTATGGTGGTGGTGATGGAAGTACTGGCCTCAGTAAAGGTGAGGAATATTTCTGTCTTTAATTGGTGAAAGTAAGGTATGGTAAAGGAGTTTCTATTGGAGAAGAGGAGGAAAAAGGTGAGAGAGAGAGTTGGAGAGAGAGAGAGTTGGAGAGGAAGAAGTCCTGATACGATGAAGATCCAGATTTCAATGGATGTCAAGATTTTGTTGAGGTTCCAGTTTTGCTGGCAGAATCATTAATGGGTTAGACAAATTCCTTAGGGCTATTTCTGTTTTTTTGTTTCTTATATATTTTCTGAGTTTGAATTCTTCCAAAGCAATTTTTGGCTTTTATCCTTTTGGGGGATGATAAAATTAAGGACCACCTGAATAATCATGTTGACATAAATAACTTATCCGTCTCCCCTAAAATTGCTGGCTTTGTGCAAAAATTTGAAGCCGTTATTATTATTATTATTATTATTATTATTATTATTATTATTATTATTATTATTATTATTATTATTATTATTATTATTATTATTATTATTAAGGCTGCAAGTTGGCAGAATTGTTAGCACGTTGGGCGAAATGCTTAGCGGTATTTCATCTGTCTTTACGTTCTGAGTTCAAATTCTGCCAGGGTTAACTTTGCCATTCATTCTGTTAGGGGTCAATAAAATAAGAACCAGTTGAGCACTGGGGTCAATGTAATCAGCTTAACCCCTTCTCTCAAAGTTGCTGGCCTTGTGCCAAAAACGGAAGTCAGTCTTAGCACTGAGTTGGACTGCCAGCCTAACCGTTATCTTTCACTCTCACTATGAACACTGTCTTATCGTAAAATCCCAAGAATACTTTGTTAAGCTTTTATTTCTCTCGATATTCCATAGCAATGCTGGTTATAAGATCTGTAGAATATCTGTGGAAAGAACCTTAACAAAACAATGAAAGAAGCACAGCTAACACAGTAGAACCTGGTGCTGACTTATAAAAGCATTTGGTATGCTTTGCCATGTATCATAGTTTGTATAACAAAGTACCGCATGCCTACTCCAGCTCCAGGAATGCGTTTAATATGTAGATTGGTATATCCGATATCTTAACACTGTTGTATACAGTGGCTATATAAGCAATGTGTTTGGAGGCATGAATGGCTAAAAATAGGTGCTGATGAAGGGGCAAAAACCCCATAAAATCTGGCATATACACTCATTAGCCATTTTTGTCTCTGATCTCATTGTTCGTTTACATCTGACATCGCAATACAAAATGTTGTATCAGTGCTGGCTATAAGTTCTATAGAATACCTGGAGAAATCACCTGAACACATCAATGTAAGAGCACTGCTAACACAATAGAACATGATGCTGACTTATGAAAACATTTAATATAATCTATAGTGTATTGTGGTTGCATAACAAAGTACCACAAATCATTGAAATCCTTAGAATGGCCCCTGTTTGCATTTTGTCAGTGCATTGAGTGGTGAGGATGGACAGAGAGAGGAGAAAGTGCAAACCGACTTTGGCTAGTATTGAACCTGTGATTTTTGTCTAATTATTTCAGTACTTAGATCACTTTCTTCATCTTGATTAAGGTTGGTGTAATACAAAATGGATTATCTCAGTAGAAGCATCAAGGCCAATGGAGGGATGAGGAAGCTGATGCCTAGTGGTGATGGTGGTGGTAGTAGGGGATGTAAATTTGATTATGGTGCTAGTGTATGGTAAGGGTGATAATGATGATGGTGATGATGATAGTTATCGTGTTGATGAATAATGCTGTATTGATGTTTATCTTCATAATTATGATGATGATAATGATGATGGTGGTGGTGGTGGTGGTGGTAGTGGTGGTGGTGGTGGTGGTGGTTGTGGTGGTGGTGATGGTGGTGGTGGTGGCGGCGGCGGCGGCGGCGGCGGCGGTGGTGGTGGTAATTCCACGAATATATTGAACACTTATCTTTCATCTTTCCCCTCTTACCTTCCCTTTCTTCCTCACCCTCGCCCCACCCCTCCCATATCTCTCTCCCTTTTGAGAGATGGAAGTGGAAGAAGGGTTAGTGTAGCTCTCCTCGCTAACAATGTTCAATTTTTGGTAAGATCTACCTAGGGATCTTTTCTCCTATAAGAAGGCAACACCAGACCCCCCCCCCACCTTACCCTTCAAACTACCACAAAGCCCACAACACTCAATACACATCGTTGCAGTACACCACACCACAACACCATAACACACTTCCTTCCTCAGTCCCCACCCCCACCCCCACCCCTACCAAACCACACACCAATTTTCTTTTAGTATTCATGAAACCAGTTGGTTGATGGTGGCTAATCTCCTGTGCAACAAACATGAAATTAACCAGAGCTCCAATAGATTCAACGCACAGCTGATGCGAACATCACAACCAACACAAGACTCACTGCGGCTGCGGCTGCTGCACCTCTTGCACAGCTGATCTAATTTCACAGAAATTCACAGCGAAACGTATACGTTTACGCGTGTGTTTAATTAGCCAACCGAGAAATCTGCCCAGAATCAAATTAGATCAGAGTTACCAAGAGAAATGGCCAGTCAGACAGTCAGCTTGCTCTCCATTTTGCTTCTGATGTTGGAAAACAGGAGGGAATATATACACATGTATGCGTATACATACATACATACATACATATCTACATATACACAAATACATATGTATAAATACATACACATATATATATATATATATATATATATATATATATATATATATATATATATATATATATGTATGTATGTATGTATGTATGTGTGTGCATGTCTATATATATGTTTATATTATAAATGGAAGAAAAAATCATTCAATACATGTAGCAATAAACATACTCACAGTCATTCCTCATTTACATATATATATATATATATATATATATATATATATATATATGCATATATATGCATATATATGCATATATACACATAAATATAGATATACATACACACACACACATATGTATATGCAAACATATATCATACACACGTATGATATTATTTAGTTACCATTAAGGATAGTAGTAGTAGTAGTAGTAGTAACGATAGTGGCGGTGGTGGTGGTGGTGTGTTATTGTGGTGGTGGTGGGGGGTAAAGTCACCGGGTGTTGTGGTGAGGAATGTACTGCTGTTGTTATCTACTCTACTGTGCTGCCATAGGTCAGAATCCTTTGTTGAAGCAGATTTTGTACAGCTGGGTGCTCTTCTTGTCACCAACCTTCATCTGTTTCTAACTCAGCTCATATTTCACTCCTCCTCTGGACATGTTTCTTTCCACAGGAGACTGTAAACAAATGTCACCACATATGACATGCAATGTCAAGACACTATGTTGTAGGACATTGCTATACACATGATTACATACATACATACACGTATGTATGTATGTATGTATGTATGTATGTATGTATGTATGTCATTGTTTAGTTTGTTTCAAGATTTCTTGCCAATAGAGAAAGAATTGGTTTCTAACCTAGATCCAAGGTTCCTTCATTGGAATTTCAACATCACCTGTAATTATTGGGGACCTGGGATATGTAACACACTGCCTAAATACCAATCTTGAGAAATTAAGCTTCTCAAAACCAGAAAAGAGAAAGCTAATTCGAAGACTACAGATCCAATCCATCACTGGAACTGGAAAAATCTGTGAAACTTACCAGAAGTTTATCATTTAAATATATATGAGCATGTCTAGATATGCAGCGATATGTATGAGAATACATACATAAAACATACAAATCTGCGCATACATACATACACACATACAAACAAAAATACCTTGTTGTTGATGTTGAAATTCTAATGAAGGAACCTTGGATCTAGGTTAGAATCCGGTTCTTTATTGGCAAGGAATCTTGAAATAAACTGAAGAATGACATACATATATATATATATATATATATATATATATATATATATATGTGCATATATATTGATATATATGTGTGTATATACATCTACATCTGCAGTGATACATTAGTATGTATATGTGGTATGTATTTATCTTTGGTATGTATTGTAGTTGGTGTATACACATATATGAATGTGTGTGTATGTATATATATATATGCATGTGTGCATGTATTTATGTATGTGTATTTATGCAAGTGTGTATGCATGTACATGCGTATGTATGCATGTATGCCTATGTCTCTACATATGCGTGTTTGTGTGCGCATTGCCAAACACCTGCCTGCCTTTCCTTTCTTCCTTAGTGTTGGTCACCGTGGAGAGGTTGGTCTGGAATAATCAGGTTAGGTCTGGAGTGTAGGGAGTTTCCATACATTTATTGAATTACAACAGTAACAACATTAATAATAATAGCAATAATAATAATAATAATAATAATAATAATAATAATAATAATAATGATGATGATGATGATGATGATGATGAGGATGATGATGATAATAATAAAGATACAAGACAATAGTAACAACTGCAACATCAACACCACTAAATGAAACAACATCAAAACATTAATAACAACAACATCAATAAAAAGCAACTACAATAACAAATACAACAACAATAGTGACAACGACAACAACAACAACAGTAATAACAACAGTAATAACAACGCTCATTTGAAGTTAATGAGTAGCAATATGTGTAATGGTTATATGATTGGATGCTCATCATCATCATCATCACCACCACCACCACCACCACCACCACCATCACCACTCTCCCTCTCTTTTCACATGACACTAAACTACATCATCCCCCACCAACATCATCATCATTATAAGCATTGTTATAACCCTAGCCAAAACTATCACTGCAGCCACCACCACCACCACCACCACCGCCACCACCGCCGCCACCGCCGCCGCCTTTCTATTTATTGTTGATTTGATGTTGTTAATTGTTAGCCATCTTAATAAGATTAATGTTGTTTATTATTATTGTTAATAGAGAGGGGTGGTGGCAGGGAGAAGGAATAGAAGGAGAAGGGGAAAGAAAAGGAGGGATGGGGAGAGTAGATGTAGTGAGAGGGGGCTAAGGTTGGTGGTGGTGGGAGTTAGAGGTTGCAGGGGGGAAGTGGTGGAAGAGGAAGAGAGAAAGGGAGAGAGGAGATATGGAGGAGGTGAAGGGAGAGTAGATGCAAGAGAAAGGGGTAGGGAGTGGAGGGAGAGAAAGTGGTGTGGCAGAGGGGATGAGGTGGGAGGCACAAAATCAGAGAAAAATTAATAAAACTGGACATAAATTGTTTTTAATGAAATTTACAGGCCTTGCCTACCCACCCCAGCCATTTACACACACACACGCACACGTGTATATACATACACACACATTTATATATTATATATACACTCATACACGGATACACACTGATGCACAACTCATATATATATATATATATATCTATATATATATATATATATGTATATACACATACATATGTTTATAGATATATATAGACATGCATTCATACCTACCTACAATGTATGCGTGTGTGTGTGTGTGTGTGTGTGTGTAAACACATGCAGTGTAGAGGATGCAGATGTGCATGTGAAGATGATAGACGTGTGATTGTAATAAAGAAATGAGAAGCAGAGGCTCACACACACACACACACATGCACACACACACACACGCACACGCACACGCACACGCACACACACACACTATAGTAACTGTAACAACTGCACACCAACGATGGAACCTCTGACTGGTCACTTGAGCTGCTAGAAATAGCTGCCAGTTTCTCACAAATAACTCTACGAAGTTAACTAAAGAAGGCTACATTGGAAAATTTGGTCAAAGATATACAAATTGAGGGAATGGTCGTGGCTGGAAGGCCTTCGATTATATGTCTAACTCAACAGAATTACACACCGTCAACACATTTACACACCAACATATACACATAACACCAGCCAACAACACACTGACACACACACACACACAACTACAAATCAAACCACACACCAACTGTGTATAAACACACACACATGTGCATATACATTATTGCACACATTAATATCATCACCAACACACTCACAGCCCCACAGCACACACACACACAGAGGCACATGTGTACGTAAGACACACAACCACATAACACACACGCATAATACAAACATACAATACACACACACACACATGCACAACATTAACATCACATAAGCACACATAACCCTTAATATACAACACCTCTACACACACACACACAACGTCAATATTAATCGAGGTTTTTAATAAAATACCAATAACTTTTTTATTTCTCTGCAACATTATTACAGCGTGTGGTGTGGGGGCGGGGTTGGGGGGAATGGTGGATGTGGTGGAGTTGTGGATGGTGGGGGTGACACTAGTGGTGAGGGTGATGTGGTGGTGTGGTGGTGGCAGTAGTGATGGTGGTGGTGGTGACTTTGGAGGTGGTGGTGGTGGTGGTGGTGGTATTGGTGGAGGGGATGATGATGGTGGTGGTGGAGTGGTGGTAGTAGTAGTGATGGTGGCTATAGTGATGGTGATGGTGGTGGTGGTGACCGTGAAGGTGCTGGTAGTGGTAGAGGTGGTGTTGGTGGCTGCTGCTATTATTCTGCATGAGGTAGCCCGAGGGTCTACGGTACTTTTGAGATGAGGGTGGAGTTAGCTGTTATGTCAGATAAGTATGGCGTGTGTGGTGTTGTTAATGGGGGTCTCTTATTATTAAGCAGTGACAAGATGGCAGTATGTGAGCTGGAGTCTTTCATCCTTTGACATGTAAGTTGTCTACACAAAACCAGTCAATTTAACAGCCTGAATATCTTTCAAATGGAAAAGACAGCATGAGATATTATAATAAATATACACACACACACACATATATATGTATATATATTATTCTTATATATATTTGATTAATGAGAGAAAGAGAAGATGAAAGACACGAAAATCTTTATTGATCACTACAATCATTTCCAGCATCCATCTCTTACAGGAGGGATACTTACTACACAACTGGTTTAGGTGTATGTCTTGGTGTAGATGTGTCTCTTCAGGTGATTTCAAGAAGTGTCTCGTTAAAATAAATCCTGTTTTGCAAAACTTATTACTTCTTGCTTTCTGCTTGGTCTTTGCCAATAGAAATAGCAAGTTAAGGGAAACTGCTTCATTTATTTCAACTTATTTTCCCTTTTCTTCTAACATGACTATATCACCTGAAACAATTGAAACTGGTAGCATATTTCAACATTTTCTTACTTTAATTCATGATAAAAGTTCTCAAAGCACTTACTCTTCTTGTTTTTAATATAAACTTCCTTGCATGAAACCTCTCAGCCTTTTCAGCACACACACGCATGCATGCACACGCATTTACATATGCAAACATATATACATGATTATGTATATATATGTGACTGTGTATATGTGTGTGCATGTGTTTTGATATGAATATGAAGTATGATATGTTCTCAAATCTTCTTCTTGAAAACAGATCATGTAATATCATGTCTCTAATTTACACACACATACATACAGACAGTCAAACAGACTGCCAGGCACACATACATCTGCATATATATGTGTGTGTATATGCATGTGTGGTCTCGTGTATGTGTGTGATGGTACACTATGAAACATCGTCATACACCACTGGCCACAATGCACTTCCTCACATTGTTGTAACTTTCAAATGATGGTGGCAAGGAAAGTAAGCTAGCAATACTACTCAATGGAATGCCTCTGTGTGTGTGTGTGTGTGTGTGTGTGTGTGTGTGTGTATGTGTGTTCTTGTGTGTGTGTGTGTGTAATATACTAGGTGAACTAGGATTTTAAGTAGGTACTTCAGAATATGTATACTATGATTCCCAATTGAAATAACTTTCCCCTAAATGATGAGATTGTTGGTTCAATCTCTGTGTGGAGTACACGGGTGAAGTGGCTTCTAGGAATATCTTGGATTAGTTCAAGTCTTGTAAGTGAAATTGTAATTTAAAGGACCAGTCTCTTCCCCACTGCGCCACATCTACCTAAAGATTATATGGAAGATACCAGCGAGTATGGAAGTTAGTCTTTAGGTTGAACGTGAAGCTAGTTCCGCAAACTGAACAACTGCAAAGCACATCTTTGAAACTGGCAGGGAACATATTTACTTGACTTGAGTGATGAGTGACATACTCACCTCCCCTGTCCAACATTAAATGTTTGCCAAGCATTGTTTAAAACAAGGTATGGTGTCAAATTATGCCAAACAAAGAAAAGTGTGTCATTATGTTGTGTATATAGGAATATTTGTTTGTTTGTTTATTGAAGCAATTTCATATAATACTGCTTCTTTGAAATAAAGTGCAGAATTATAATAAATTAAAAATGGAAAAATGTAATTAGAAAATATTATTTAAATAAGAAGAATTATTTACTTTTTCTATATTGCTATCAATAAATTGTATAAAACGTAAAACAATTTGATGCCCAAAAATATACAAAGTTACAGCAATGGATTGAGTTGTTGTTTTAGAATTTTTAATTTATGTTCAATTTCCTTTTAAGAGACAGATATTAATTATACTTTAGACACACACACACACACACTTATATATAAACACATATACATAAATGCATGTACACAAAGTCATACAAATATATATATATATATATGTATATATATATATGTATATATATATATGTATATATATATATATATATATATATATATATATATATATAATGGTAATACATACATACATGCATACAAACATACATATATATATACACACACTATGCATGTATATACATTTACAGATATATACATACATATATACATATGTATATACATTAATATATAAATAAACATGAATATGTATAAGTGTACACATATAATACAGACATGCATGCATACATCTACGTATGTATAAATATATGCATATATATACAATATATATGCACACACACACACATTTATATGGTATTTTCTTTCTTGCTTTGTTATCATGCGATATCTTTTTCTTATCAGTGAGAGAACAATATATATAAAGGCATAGGCATGGCTGTGTGGTAAGAAGTTTGCTTCCCAAGCACATGGTCCTGGGTCCAGTCCCACTGCATGGCACCTTGGACAAATGTCTTCTACTATAGTCATGGCCTGACCAAAGCCTTGTGAGTGGATATGGCAGGTGGAAACTGAAAGAAGCCTGTTGTGTGCGTGTATATATATATATATATATATATATATACAGGGTGTCCTAAAAGTCACTGATAGGTTTCAATCTTTAATAACTTCCTTGACTCTACAAATAAATGCATGACATTTTGAAACAATATGAAGGACACAATGGAAATTAATAGGCACGAGTCAAATTTTGCAACACCACTAC
>NC_142941.1:1297374-1307374 GCF_046866305.1 Octopus bimaculoides
ACAACACAACAGATTACTAAATAAACATTTAAAACTGTCTGACAATTATATTACACACTTCCACCAATTCCAGCTGGAGCATTATACCTTTTACATGACCTCAATGAACTCTGATCAAGTGACCCTGAAGGTGTAAGGCTCTGGTCAATTATTAATGTAATAAAGTCAGATGGCAATCTGCTGACCACCACAACATGACTGGTCAGTTACCAATCACCTTAAACTGGGATTGTCTCCTGTCGACTTTCCATAAACCCCAGAAATATATCTCCTTTTGAGGACCAGCATATGTCCCCTTATTTCTTGGAGTTGTGCTAACCACATTAAGGAAGTCAGTGCCAACAAGCTAAAAGGTCTTCTTCTCCGACAATGATTGTTCTGAGGGATCGTGGTGGTGGAGGGGGTGGTAGTAGTGTAGTGTTGTGTCAGTGATGCAGGGGTGGTTGTAGTTGTACCATGAAGTGGTGTTGGTTGTAGTAGAGTTAAGTGGTGAACTTGGTTGTTGTTGTTTAGTCCCAAGCTAGCTTTGATCAAGTAAACCAAGAGAACTGAAGATGTTCCATCCATGGCCATCCCATCTTTATATATATATATTTATGACTACATTGTCCAATCAGTCCTTTGCTTTTAAGAAGGTAAAGTGTAATTGGAGGCAGAACTGACTGCTCTTTCTTGCTTGCTAAGAGACCACATGGCAGCTCTGTAGTCAGTTTGTTGTCGTAGTAGGTGGTGGTGGTGGTGGTGGTAGCAGTGGTGATGCAGTGGTGTCGGTGAAGTTTCTGTATAACACAACCACCACCACCACCACCACACCGTTGCATCCCCACTGCCCTACCCTGCTGCAACACCACTTCACCCATGCCCACCTCCACACCCTACAACCACTGAAATTAAGAATAACACAATTGAGATAATTAATTTTTTTCTATATTGTTACATCAATATTCTTGTTGTTATTGTTGTTGATGTTACATTGTTGTTATTGCCACTAACACCCATCAAAATTATTATTATTATTATTATTATTATTATTATTATTATTATTATTATTGTTGTTGTTATTATTGTTATTATTATTATAGCTTTTATTATTATCATTCGTTCATAATTATTATTAACCAATAAACATATTTCTCTGATGTGTAGCTGTGGGTCCATGTGTGTGTGTGTGTGTATGTGTGTGTGTGTGTGTGTGTGTGTATGCATGTGTATGTGTATGTGTGTGTGTGTGTGTGTGTGTGTGTTTTACATAATGGGTAAGTGTGTATGACAGGGAAATACCCTGAAAAATGAGTAATATTCTCATACATACATTTCATATACATACATACATACATATATATATATATATATATATATATATATACACACATACATGCATACATACATTCATGCAGTATATGTGTATATATATATATATATATATATATATATATATATATATATATATATATATATATATATATATACATATATATATATATATATATATAAATATATATATGTGTGTGTATGTATGTATATGTATACATTTATGTTGAAGGTAGTGGAATATTATGTAGATGGGGGTGGTAGTTTATGATGATGATGATGATGCAATTAAATGAGAGAGAAATAAATTTGGAGATGAAGTTATATGGACAGGGAATATTGCATAGATGTGGTTGTATACATACATGTATACATATGTGTGTGTATGCGTATTGTGCACACACACACACTTGCATAGACACACACATAACATACACACATGCGTATGTATGTCTATAAAAACATATCTATATAAGAAACCGACTTCCATATAATTTTATCTCTTAATTTATTTCTCGCATTTAATTGTGCCATCGTCATCACCCCACCCCTACCATTACTGTCATCATCATCATCATCATCATCATGAACCATTCTTCTCTTCATCATCATCATCATCACTCCCACAGCCACTTTACTACCATTATACCCCACCCTCACCACCCCTGGCTATATAACAGTGATCCCTCTGGGTGTATATATACATACACGCAGTTGTATATCCCTGGTGTTTACATAAAAAAAAAACCCCAAACCATCCTCCTTTCCTGCCAATATCAAACCTCACCCCTCACCCCCAACTCCCCCCCCAGCCCCCACCCCCAACTCCCCCCCCAGCCCCCACGACTCAACCCTGTTCTGTCTGTCTGTGTGTCTATCTATAACAGTACACAGCCTTAATACACAGTGGACACAAGAGAGAGATGTGGGGGGGATGCTGGTGAGGGGGAGGGAATTCAATTAACTGTTTTATATACACATCACTTATTTAATATGGTGGTGGTGGTGGTGGTGGTGGTGGTGGTGGCGTGTGGTAGGGGTAGGTGTAGGGATGGTGGTGGTGGTGGTTTTAGTTGTTGTCTTCAGGTTGTTGTTATGGGGAAGAGATGAGGGTGGAGTGAGTTTTAGGTTTCAGTTCACATCATTACCACCACCACCACCACCACCACCACCACCACCACCACCACTGCTCCTATCAATACCAGTAATACAAAGACTGCAAATATAAGGTATCAAGTGTGCTCCTTAATAACAAGCAGAGAAACACCAGATAAACATAAAACTATAGTTGTGTGTGTGTGTGGGATGTTTATATATATATATATATATATATATATACCCCACATGGCATAGCCCAGAGGGTTGAGATCTAGGCTGGAAGAGGGTCAGGCGTCTGCAGGCCAGAAAGAGGCAAAACTGGATTTGCAGAAATTCTGAAATTTCTTGACAGTATGACTGGAAGCACCATCCTGGGTCCACACATAGTTGGGCTTGAGCCATGGCAAGACATGATACCTCAGTGTCTTGTAGTAGACATCAGCTCCCACCTTTTGTCTGGGCTTGTAGAAGTAGATGAGCATCTTTCTTCTATCCAAGGCCTCAACACCGAAGGCTCTGACCTGGGATGGATGGTTTTTTTTCTGATGGTGCTCCTGATGTCAGCTGTTGACACCGCAATGTACTGGTCGTTTATGCAGTCCACAACGGCATCCAGTGTGAAGATCTTTTTGTCAGAAAATTTTCACAGTGGACCCATTCTTCTTGAGGCATGTGAGAATCGTTATGCACCTCTCCAGTCTTCTGACCTTCATAGGTTCTGTCAGCAAGAGTCTCAACGTTCTGGCAAAGGACTCGAGGTCTAAGTCATCATTCACAGCTGTTCTGATGGTTTTGGGATCCACTTCAAGTTCAGAATCCAGCTTCCACATGGATGTGGTTGGGTCTGTTGAAATCTTGGATTTGAGTGTTGATGAAGTCTTGATTCCCCTTCTAGTTGGCCTCCACCAGTGCCAGACTTCCTCTGAATGCCGTTGCCCATGTCCATTCTCTTCTTGACATTGTAAACTGTGTGTAAGGATACTCCGACTATGGTTGAGATCCTCTTCTGATCGACTTGTGCATGGACCAAATCACACACTCGTTGGCATGTGTCTTACTGTACATTCACATTCTCCAATATTCCTGCAGATTAGCGGAAAACCTATTCTTTGTTCTGGATTAGGTCTCATATCATTTGGTGTAGTGGTTGCTGTGAAATATTGGTGTAACTTTTAATGCAAGTTTTGCTTCCCCCACCCTGTATGTACAGAGAAAGGGAGAGTGAGAGAGAGAGGAGGGGAGAGAGAGAGAGAGAGGGGAGAGAGAGAGAGAGGAGAGGGGAGAGGAAACTGATGTATAAACATCAAAGAATAAATACTTGCTAATTAACATAACATTCCTGATGATTTGGGTAAATACATTTTAAAATTAATTTCATTTAAATTAATTATGGATCACTAAATTATATTTTGTAATTATACATTAAGTGTGTTTATCTTAATGAAACAGTTGTTGAGCTCAATTAAAGTGTGAACTAAATGTAAAATATATTACTTTATGCTTTTATGCCATTTATAAATAGTAAAATTTATAAAGAGAATAAAATGGACAATTCTATTGATATTGTAATTAATAAAAGTATTCAAAAGTATATCATTACATCCCAGTTTCTCATCTTGTGTGAGATTATCCTTGTAATGTAAAGGTTTGATGTTAGCCTTCAGTTAAGATTAAGTAGAGTATATTGATTGGACCCAACCTCATTACAGATACACATGCTTATATGTATTCCACCATCAGAGGTAAAAATCAATGGATTTTGTATCTGAGTAAAGTATTTTAATGTCTAATTATTTGTTATGTTATACTGTGCCTCTGTAATATTTCAAATAGTTTTGCCCTGATACAGAATCCAAAGTAGTTTTCAAGCCCAGAAACAATAGTGCCACACTGAAATTGCAATTTCTTCAACAATTGCTAAATTGCATCCAGGAGTGTTGAAAAACAGTGTTATCTTTCAACAGGACAACACTCCATGTCATACAGCAAAGAATACTCATCAATGGTTTGAAACACAGCTGAAAGTCCCAATCTAAACCTGCTCGAACACCTATGGGGAACTCTTGGTGAAGCTATCAGGAACACAACCATTAAAAATAAAGAACATTTGTACCAAAAGCTGAGAGAAGAATGAAGTAAAATTGTGCCTAGCACACTTGGGTGAATGTGGAGGTAGTGAAGAATTGGCTCAAACAATAGTCAACAGAATTTTACGGGGCAGGGATACATGCTCTCATTTGAAGGTGGAACATTTCTATTGAGAGAAACAGTGACTGTTGAGAAGTAGGGATGTGATCCACAGAGGACCAGCTTCATTTTGATGTATGATACATGTTCCTGTGTTGATAATTATACCTGTCCTAAACAAAATGGCATTACTTTTTCACTCAGCCTCGTATTTCAGGCACAAAGACTCCTTGCAAATGAAAAGCTTAGAAATGGCAGTCTGTGCAGATCCTGTCATTTGGATTGAAGAGCGTTTGTAGTTTGTTTGAAGCATTGTAATACGGAAAGAAAATAACATATGTATATATGTTGTATGTGTGTGTGTGTGTGTGTGTGTGTGTGTGTGTGTGTGTGTGTGTGTGTGTGTGTGTGTGTGTGTGTGTGTGTGTGTGCCAAGTTATCCCTGTTGTTGTATTTAGTGATTAGAAACAGGACGTATGAACCAGTTTTTGTGAATATCTATGTATTAATATGAATGTGTGTGTGTGTGTGTGTATGCATGTATTGTTTGATGCACACCTGTGTGTATGAGTATGTTTATACTAAAATGGGTGTGTAATTACAACCAAACCTATATAACTATTTCTACATCTCTTTCTATATACACACATATACAAATACACACAACATATACATGCACATGTATATGTATATACACATACACACACATACATACATATATATACATATATACATATATATATACACACACACACACACACATATATATGTATGTATGTATATATATATACACACATGCACTTCACTGAGTTATGAATATTTGTCACCAATTAGGACACTTGAGTGGTATTATACACCCTCTATGTCAATTTGTGAAATTAATTAGATATGCATATATATTTTATACATGCATGCACACACAGGCACACACACACACACTACATACATTTACATATGTATATATATGTAAATGTAGATATATATATGTATATTTGAATGCTTATATACACTCGATAAGTAATTCAATAAAAACAAATTCTAAAGGAAGGAACAAAAATACCTAAAACTATTGTAAAATCGACAAACTGCAATGAAAGACAAAAGTGAATAAAAGAAATCCTGTATTAATACCACCACCACCACCACCCTGATGATAGTGACTGCTGCTGCTGCTGCTGCTGTAGAAAACTGCATTAAGCAGATGCAGAAATGCTGCACAATAATTTAATTATCACATTGATGCTGGCAGCAAAATTGGCCAGCTTCTAATCGGATATTTCACTATTCCCGATCAACTTCTCATTGGCACTGGTGTTAATTACTAGAAAAAATGTGCTGATTGAAAAATTAGATGACACATCTTAACGAGGGTAGAAGAAGAAAATGTTGCAAGTGTTTGCAACAATGTGTAATTATTGGTGTGTGCCAGAAAAAAAGTAAGGCAGACACGAGCAAACAATGGATAATAAAGAAAACAACTCTCTTGATTAGGTGTTATTAGCAAATATAGTGCAATATCTTTCATCTCTATCACCCACCTGCTTCACCAGTGGAAATGGAGACAGACCTCCAGTGGCTATGTAAGTGTATGTGTAATGGAAGTTAGCATCTGTGTGTGTCTGTATGGCTGGTTGACGCATGCGTACGAACAACCATGCTACATGGCAGTGAAACATGGGCTGTAACTGCTGAGGACATACGTAAGCTCGCAAGGAATGAAGCCAGTATGCTCCGTTGGATGTGTAATGTCAATGTGAATACCCGTCAGAGTGTAAGTATCTTGAGAGAAAAGCTGAACATTAGAAGCATCAGTTGTGGCGTGCAAGAGAGACGATTGCGCTGGTATGGACATGTGGTGAGAATGGAGGAGGATAGCTGCGTGAAAAAGTGCCACACCCTAACAGTTGAGGGAACCCGTGGAAGAGGTAGGCCCAGGAAGACCTGGGCTGAGGTGGTGAGGCAAGACCTTCGTACATTGGGCCTCACCGAGGCGATGACTACTGACCGAGACCTTTGGAAATGTGCTGTGCGTGAGAAGACACGGCAAGCCAAGTAAGATCGTTGCCAGTGCCCCTGGACCGGTTCTTGTGCGGGTGGCACATGAGATGCACCATTTTGAGCGTGGCCGTTGCCAGTACCGCCTGACTGGCTCCTGTAGGATTTTCGAGCGAGATCGTTGCCAGTGCCCCTGGACTGGCTTGTGCGGGTGGCACATAAAAGACACCATTTCGAGCATGGCCGTTTTCGTGCGGGTGACACGTAAAAGCACCCACTACACTCTCTGAGTGGTTGGCGTTAGGAAGGGCATCCAGCTGTAGAAACTCTGCCAAATCAGACTGGAGCCTGGTGTTGCCATCCGGTTTCACCAGTCCTCAGTCAAATCGTCCAACCCATGCTAGCATGGAAAGCAGACGTTAAACGATGATGATGATGATATATATAGATATATATATATATATATATAGATATATATAGAGATAGATATATACACACACACACATATATATACATATGTGCACCAGCATGACCGCAGCCACTTGGCTGAAACACATAAATAAATAAATAAAAATATATATATATAATATCTATCTATCTGTCTGTCTGTCTGTCTGTCTGTCTGTATGACCATCGCCTCCTGTTCATCATCATTTAACATCCACATATCCATGGTCCATGATTGCATGAATTAAATGAAATTCGCTGAGGCAAATTCTTTTACGGCTGGATGCCCTTCCCATCACCAATCCTCACCTGTTCCTCCCATGGCCAGGCATGTTTTCATGGAAGACTGGAAACAAGCAACGTTGCATGTATGAGAATGCACTTGCAACCAGGATGCAACAACTAGACAAAGGTACACACACAAACATTTGTACATACACACACACACAAACCTGAGTGTGTGGTAAGAAGCTTGCTTCCCAATCACAGGGCTCTGGGTTCAGTCCCTCTGTATGACACTTTGGGCATGTGTCTTCTGTTATAGTCTCAGGTTGACCAAAGAACTGTGGTGGATTTGGTAGATGGAAACTCAAAGAAGCCCGTTGTATATATATGTGTATATATATATATATATATATATATATATATATATACAGGGTTTGGACAAAATAATGGAAACACCTAGCATCATAGCATCATAATTTTGAAATATCTACAAAACCATCAAAAGCTTGTTCATTTTTGTTTTTTGATTTATTAATGGTGTTGCTTAATATGTTTTGCTAAAATTGCTGTTTCTTTTCAGATGTCATCAGAAAAAAGGTAATTAAAATTCATTAAAATGATAGATCTATCGAACTTTCACAGAGGTCCATTATTTTGTCCAACCCCTGTATATGTGTGTGAGTGTGTGTCCTTGTATCTGTGTTTGTCCTCCACCACCACTTGGCAACCTGTGTTGGTGTGTTTATGTCCCTGTAACTTAGCAGTTCAGCAAAAGAGACTGATAGAATAAGCACCAGGTTTCATAAACAAATAAATACAGCGGTTGATTCATTTAACTAAAGTTCTTTGAGGTGGTGCTCCAGCATGACCGCAGTCTAATGAGTGAAGCAAACAATAGATACACACACATACTCACACACAAACACATATAAATGTCTGAAGTGCTTCATTGAGTTTCCACCTGACCAAATCCTCCACAAGGCTTTGGTTGGCCCACACACTTGTCCAAGGTGTTACACTGTAGGACTGAACCCAAGACCACATGATTGGGGGACCAAACTCCTTACCACACAGCCATTCATGAGTAGAAAGCGCAGTGCTCATCCCTGCGTACTACTCTGCTCCCCAGTGTCTAAGTGTGCATGTTGTTATGGATGTAGAGATGTGTGTGGATGTGTTAATACACGTGCGTGTGTATATGTGAGTATTGATATTTATACATTCCTCTGTGTGTATTTCTCTCTTACTTACGTAGACACATACACACAAATACCTACACACATATTATGCACGCACATCAATGCTTATGCATGCACACCTACACACGCATTCGGATAAACCTATCGGGGATTACTTAACATTGCTGGAGAGAAATTAACAAATGGCTAATTTAATTTGCATGAGATATGATAAAAAATGGATGAATAATAAAGGTAAATACATTAGTATAAAGACGCACGGCCAAACACACACACACACACACACACACACAAAACACAAAATGCACACATATACATACATACACATACACATATGTGCATATCTATATCTATCTACCTCTCTTTCTCTCTCTCTCTCCATTTGTCTCACTCTCCCTCTTTCTCTATTTCTCTCTCTCTCTATCTCTTTAGCTAAATCTCTCTCTCTCTCTCTCTCTCTCTCTATATATATATATATATATATATATATATATATATATATAATATACATATGCATATACATGTACATTCAAGTACACTCAACCCCAAAACACGCACGTGTGTGTTTATATATATATACATACACATACATGCATTCATATACATGTACACACACACACACACACATTTTTATCCTTGATAGCAAAAACAACAAAAGTCCTAAAACAAACCCAGTCATTTTGACTTTTAATTATCACCAAAATACAAAAGATGATGGATTACTCGTTAACCCTTCTCAGGAGTATTTTGGATAAACCCCATTGTACTTGACATGCAACCACACATCACAACAACGGAATGATCTTCAACAAACTCTATCCATTCTATTCGATACTAACCATTCAACCCATTATCAGGGGTGTCTTTGTTAAATCGAGTTGGTTGTGGTTGACATGTAACATTGAAAGAGAGGAGATTGTAAGATGTGTAATGTATGTGATATGAAATATAGGCAATGAAATGTCTGTGGAAGGCAGTGTTTGTTACGTAATGTATGCTATGTAATATTTGTGGTATATAATTTAAGTTATATGATATATAAAGAGAATATATGAGGTATCTAATGTAATAGATGTGGTGTGTAATGTATGAATAGTGTAAGAGGTGCACGCATGGGTGTGTGGTTAGGACGTTTGCTTTCCAACCCTGTGATTTTGAGTTCAGTCCTACTGTGTGGCATTTTGGGTTTGCAGCTTCTAGTACAGCCTCAGGCCAACCAAAAACTTGTGAGTAGATTTGGTAGATGGAAACTGAATGAAGCCTATCACACACACACAATCGTTGTCATCATCATTATCACCATCATCGTCCATCATAATTCAACGTCTGTTTTTCATACAGGCATGGGTTAAATGGTTGGACTGGAACTGGAAAGCTAGAGAGCTGCACCAGTCTCCAGTCGTCTGTTTTGGTTTGGTTTCTGTGGCTTGATGCCCTCCTGAATGCCAACCACTCCACAGACTGTACTGGGTGCCTTTTATGTGTCTCCAACACTGCTCACAACCCCAATTTCTCTCAGCTTAACATGCCTTCTCAAG
>NC_142941.1:1309874-1314874 GCF_046866305.1 Octopus bimaculoides
GGGAAAGGAAACAAGGCATGTAGGGTAGAAGCAGAGAGCAATGGTACAGTGGCACGGGGCCAAGAGGACAAGATTGGGGAGTGAGGGGGTAACCATAGAACATGAAGTGGAAATGTGAGGTAGAGACGTAGTTTGGTTCGTTGTGGTTAAAGTGTGTGAGATGTTTTCTACACAGCACGTCTAGAACACAGGTTTGCTGACGTGGGTAGGTCTTCTCAAGAACTTCATATCACCAGACATCTCGGTCCGTGGTCTTTTCCTCCATGTGGCCCAACATGCTGAGACCAGTCCTTACCACTTCATCCCACGTCTTCCTGGGTCTCCTTCTTCCACTTTCAGTGACAGACACCTTTCTTTATACAGCTGTCCTCATTCATACATATCACATGTCCAAACCAACATAGTGGTGGGGTAGAGGTGGTGGTTGGGTAGATGTGGTGGGGATGATGTTTGTTTACTGTTGATGTAAGGGTGGAGATCAAGTGCTGTTAACAATGGTGAAGGGTGGTGCTTGAGTATTTTCAGGGGTGGTCTGTGATGGTGGTGGAGAGTGGTGGTGATGGTGGTGGTACGTACTTGTAGTTGGGTTGGTGGTGGTGGGCAGAAGTGATGACAATGATATTGTTGTTGTTGTTGTCGGTGGTAGTGGTGACGGTTATTCATTCTCCTACCTCTGTCTTCACCCCCTACCCCTATCCCCCCACCCCGTGGGTAATCCCAGATACGTAACTTTATAATTAAATCAAGTCTTTCTGTTTCAATCATGTGACAATATTAATTTGAACTTGGAACCACAGATTCCAAGCTGTTCTTGTGATTCAATTTCCTTTCTATTCTCTCAGAGTCTGCTGCGAGAGACACAGCGAAGATTTGAAAGTAAATTTCACTGAGATTCTATCAGTTGGAATCAGTTGAAAACTGAGGTGAGGCAGAAGATAATAATAATAATAATAATAATAATAATAATAATAATAATAACAACAACAATAACAACTACAACAACAACAATAATGAATAAAAATATTGCCTTGGGTATAACGATGGCTTGATTGAAATTAATTAAATATACTTGGAGTTGCAACTGGAATGTTGAGCTGACAATGGAGCCAGTATCTGTGACTGGTGCTGCTAATGGAGTTTCACTGGCAATGTTGCTGTTGCTGTTGTCGTTGTTGTTCTAGTCAATAACTATGTTAGAACTCTCTGTAGACCTACAGCACTAAATAAATACTTTAGTTTCTCTCTTCTCCGATATCTTGATGAAACCATGGCACACACCCTCAAACTGCCACTACTCCCACCGTCACTCTGCCTTTTTTTCTTTTTCTTGTTTGATCTTTTTTCTTTTGTTTTTGTTCTCTTCTTTGTTTTTCTTTGCTTCTTCTCCATTTCTTTTCTTTAAACTAAATGAACATTCCAACATCAACACCACCACAACTACCACCCACACCAACTCTGATACACCATCCATGACCACCACCACTCTATGTAAATATCTTTCCAAATCTAATTAAGATCTATTTTTTTAAATTTAAAGGTTTAAGGGAAACTGTAATTGTATAATTATGTTGGTAATTAAAGAAAAATAAAAAGTTATTACAAGTTTAATTTGCAGGTCAGATATTTGGACAGCTGGCGGCAAGGTTACCGTTACCTACCTGCACTTTATGGTTGAGTAGGGTGAAAAACTGGCCTCATAATAACAAGACTCAGGTTCAATCTAATTGCCTGGCAGTGAGGGCAAAGGGCTGGTGCTATTGCCAGTCTCGGTCCAATACATCATCATCATCATCATCATCGTTTAACGTCCGTTTTCCATGCTGGCATGGGTTGGACAGTTTCACTGAGGACTGGCGAGCCAGATGGCTGCACCAGGCTCCAATCTGATCTGGCAGAGTTTCTACAGCTGGATGACCTTGCTTCATCTCATTATCATCTTTTCAGATCATTGCAACATTATTTGGAGGGAAAACTGTCTATGAATTTTGGATAATATTGAGTTCTTCTTTGCTTTGAAACCTGAAGAATTTTACACCCAAAGGAACACCAATTTACCAAATGAATGGGATTGTGCTATCAATAATTAAGGGGATCATTATCTTGATTAAATATATCAATTAAGAAGTGTCTGTTTGTTTCAAACTTGAAATGTGACAGGGCTTCCTTCCAAACTAATATTACACGCTGTGATACACATCGGATATATATATATACCATATTATAATCATTCTGAGTTCAAATTCTGCCAAGATCAACTTTACCTTTCATCCTTTTAGGGACCATAAAATATGTGCCAGTTGAGCACTGGGGTCGATATAAAAGACTTGACCCCTGCCATGAAATTGCTGGCCTTGTGCCAAAATTTGAAACCAAGATGTGTACAGATACTTTGATCTTCAGCAAAAAGTCAAATGTATGCATGTACACATACACACACATATATACACACACATACACACACATATACACACACACACACACACATACATACATAAAGATATTTTACTTAGCCACACCTTTCTTTATTTGTTACCAATTCAAATCATAGACAAACTTCGATTCCTTCTGTTCATTTAATTTTGTAATTTTCTTCATAGTCTGGCTTTAGCAAAGTTTCAGAACTTAATGTATAAGAAACAACACCCTGTTTCGATACAGTGTTCTCCCCCCCACCCAACTACTACATTTCAATCCCTCCCTCTCTCCCCTCTCTCAATTTCACTCCCCTTTTCTCTCCATCACATCAGGTGATACTTGTTATATATGTATGCATGTATATATATATATATGTATGCACATATATATATACACATATATATATATGCATATACATGTATGTGTGTATGCTTGTATGTCTCCCTCTCTCTCTCTCTATATATATATATGCATACATACACACATGTATGTATATCTATATACAATAGCTGGTGCCATACTGTCTCAAGTGAACTCACAGTCCAAGACAATTAATAAATTTATTATAAATTCTTCAAATGTTATTTCAGTTTATTAATTTGAACATTTATAAGAGAGAAGCAATCAATGATTGATCTATTAAATCTATTGATTAGTTACGTCCAATTAATGTTTATAGTATCTAAATGGCAGCAAACCCATGCGGTGGTGGTGGTGGTGGTGGTGGTCATCATAAGGATGACAATATTGATGTTGCTGTTGTTGGTCAACCCTCATCAAACACAATTACGTTGAAAGACATTCCAACTGTGAAAATTGCATCTGTTTTATGTATTTAGAACACCATTAAACAACAGCCTTGTGAATGGCATCCATTTTAATGATAATAAATGTCTAGAGGTAGTCGTCAGAGTGAGTAACAGAGTGCTTAAGGTGAGGCTAGTCTGGCAGAATAGCATAGAGTCAAGTATCTCTGCCTCTGCTCCACAAGCAGGTCTACCACATGAACAGGACGACCATTTTTATGACAACCTTCTGCAGACTACCATGGACAATGGACGTTAAATAATGATGATGATGTTGATGATGATTTGAGAAAGATTTCAACCAAGTGACAATCGAGTTAATCATATTAATTGTGGTGAATGGAAAAATATTCTTTGAAATTACTGGAACTACTTTGGTTCTTATGCCTGGAATGAGTTTCCTCATCCATTTCATACCTACGGACCCCTTCGATTCTCATTTTACTCTACTCAGTCCTCATATCCATTCAATGTTTAACAAAATGTTATCACATTTTTGTAATTAAATATTATTAGGAATTGCATAACAAAAAAAATGTCTTTTAAATATTTTGTGTATTGTAGAAGTTTAAACAGTTTATTGCACACAAATTTGAACAGCAAAACCTTATGAGGACCCTTGTTGGGAATCACTGATCTAAAGGAAGTTACTTGCTGTGTTCTGGTGAAAATACATTTAGAAACAAGGGAGCTGGTGGCGGCAGGCACCAGTTGAAGTGTTCTCCTACAAATGTTATCTTATCTGATCAACATATCTCCTAAAGTGATTCTCATTTAAAATATATTTGACACAAGAAATAAAACAAACCAAGCAAGATGGCCACCAAATTAAAACAGAAGAGACAAGGTTGAGTGATGGTGTGATTATTACATACAAGCTCCCAACATGGAGTACGTTTTAAAAGGTTTCCAAGAGGGACAGGAAATAACGACTGGAAGTTTTTTCAATCAAACTTTTTCACCATTTTAAACATTAATGACTGGAGGAGGCTGTAAAACTGCCATGGAACCATCATGGAGGGCAGTGGTGGTGGTGGGGGGGGGGGAGAAATGTGTTTCTGTAGCCACATGGTGAGTTAACAGAGTTTTAGAGCCGTCACTTACATTCTATTAACACTTACAGATATGATAGGGTAATGATGATGATGATGATGATGATGATAAGCCACTGTATCTACTGTAAACAACCATTATACAACAATGCGATTTCTATGTCTGTTCTGTCTGTCATTTCTCTATCTCTGTCTTCCACACACATGTGCCACCATTGTTTTGCTCTCTCTGTCTCTCTGTCTCTCTGTCTCTCTGTCTCTCTCTCTCTCTCTGCCACCCAAGGGATTATACATATGTCCCCCTGGCACACATACACAGTCCATCAAACCAACTGCTGTTTCAAATCTATGACATTTCCCATTGACTACAGTGACAATGGAGACAACGGTGACGGCGGCAGTGGCACATTGCTCCACGAAGAGAAGAGAGAAAGAAAGAAAGAAAGAAAGAAAGAAAGAAAGAAAGGAAGAAAGAAAGAAAGAAAGGAAGAAAGAAAGAAAGAAAGAAAGGCAGCAATAGAAAAAGAAGATGGAACACAGAATAAAACATATTATTGAAAGATGTCTGACCAATAATGGAATTAATTTATACAAATATAGCTGCTCCGAAATAATATCAACAACAATAATTATCATTCGACAAACGAAGCTGATAAACAACAACAAAAACAAAAAACATTTACATTGAATTAAAAAACAATTGGTTTTTTTGTGTTGTTTTACTAGT
>NC_142941.1:1319874-1337374 GCF_046866305.1 Octopus bimaculoides
TTCTGTGTTTGACAAACATTGTCTGATCCTTACACATGTCTTACATGTTGAGTAACTTTTATTTAACAAATTGAATTTCGCATTGCTACATGTATTTTTTAGGCATTAAACATTGATAAACGCAATGTCTGATGAAACTTTTCTTGTATAAAATAAAAAAAAAGAAGAAAAATATGATGAATATCTGTCAGACAGTTTAGTTTATGACCAGTGACTAAAAAGTGACTGTCTTCAATGATGATATGTTGTTTTAGTAAGTGTTTCAGGTGAGTCACAGAAGGAAAGGTCAGGGGTTCAATCACACCATACACATGTACTTTGTTTCTTTTTTTTTATATATTTATAAATCTTTGTTTTTATAATTTAAAATGAGGGAGAGAACAGATGGCAGGTGGAGGGAACACACAAAGAAACACAGACAAGTTGCAGATTCCAGAAGGAGGAAGATTATGAGGAGGATGGATTGGGCTGTTGTTGTTGATATTCAGAGTTCCATGAATGAAATGTTGTGTAGAAAGAAGAAAGCAGACAATAATCCTAAGTGATTCTGGATGTTAGTGTTAAGGGTGGCACCACACTGAGGCACAGCTGCTGCTGCTCTTTGAGTCTCTGCTCTGCTGAAGTCGGAGATCTGCAGCCAGGGGGCAGGGAACCTCTCTCATACAACCAATCTACCTCTACAACAAAAATAAAAAAAAAAATTCTCTCAAAGTAAAATGAAGCTAATTATTATTATTATTATTATTATTATTATCATCATCATCATTATTTTCTGCTGGATGTCAAAAAGATGTAATTAACAGATCAATTAGTCACATAAGGTCGACAAGGGTTTCACCAAGATGCAGTCATTAAACTAATGTTGTTACTAGTGGCAGAACTGGTAGAGCAGTTGACAAGGTATTTGATGGTGCTCAGTTATCTCCCTTAAGTTCTGAGTTCAAATCCTAACAAAGCAGATTCTGTTTCCCATCTCTTATCCTTTTTTTTTTCTTATTCTATTTAGCTATTCTATATTGTTAAACACATTGATTTGTCATATTTTTTGGTTTCTTTTGAAAGTTTTCATAGCATATTGGATGGGAAGATGTTGCGAGCTACTAACTCACCCCTCCCCAATTTCTTGATAGAAAGGGCATTATGAGTTATCTCCCCATGGCCTTACTGTAGGCTATAACGGGTTCTGAGAGAGAAAGATGTCATCGTCATCATCATCATCATTGCCATCATCATCGTCATCATCATCGTCAGCATCATTGCCGTCGCTACTATTTAACGGTGGCATTGTGTGACAGAATCAGGGACAAAGTCTAAATGTATTTTTATATTTATTTCTGGTCTGTTATTTCCTGAGTTCAAATCCTGCCAAATCCAGCTGTGCCCTTTATTGTTCAAGGCTTGATGAATATATACCAGTCACATACTTAAGTCCATCGACCCCCAACCCTAACCCTTGATATTTTTGGCCATGGGTTATAAGGTTCTAAATTATTGGTTGTAGCTTTTGCTATATCTAGCTTCAGTTCTCAACCTTCTGGGTTCAAACCAGACCAGGAGCAACTTTAACTTTCATCCAACAACCACACTACAACACACTTGTAGTAGTAGCAGCAGCAGCAGCAATGGCAGCAGCTATAGTAGTAGTAGTAGTAGTAGTAGTAGTAGAAGCAGTAGCAGCAGTCATATATATTATACACGCACACACACACACACACACACACACATATATATACACATACATACATACATACATACATACATATAGATAGATAGATAGATAGATAGATTGATAGTTTTAGATATAGATATATATACATGTACATAAACATACATACACATACACAGGCACCCACATACATGTATATATAAAGATGCAAGTGAAGGTTCATACTATTAATATGAAACACGATGAGATGGTGGGAGGAGTGTTAGTGTGGTGGTAGCAAACAGGAAAGGGAAGAGTGAATCAAAGAACACACACACATATGGATGTGTGTGTGTGTATATATGGATAAATATATATGGATAAATATGTATGTATATCTGTATATATATATATATATATATATATATATATATATATATATATATATATATATATATATAAAAACTCTCATATCTCTTAAAATTTTAAATCTTTGAATCCCTTAACTCTGATGAGAGAAGTATAGATAACTACTATGCTTGGAGTTAGCTCACCCATATCAAAAGCTTCTTAATTAGTTGAAATTTACCTCTTAGGTGATGAAAGAAAACATATATCCTAGTGGTGAGTGTCAGCAAAGGGGAGATAAAACAAAATCTTTGTTAGCAAACAATGGAGACAACTATGAGCATGTTTCAATCTTTTTTGACCTCATCAGCAAAATAAACAGCTTGATATAACTTTGCTTTATTTTTACTCCAGTTTAGGGGGAAATTTGAATCCATTGAGAATAGTTTGCATTCATCATTCAATAAACTGTTCCTTAACTTATTAATTTAAATTAATGTCGTTAGCAACTTGATTTATTTCCCTCAACTCATTTTAGTTTTGCTAATTATGTTGGTTAATAATAATTGTACGAAGGAAATGAAATGTGATTCAAGCAACAAATTTAAGATTGCTGTGAAGTGAGAGGTTGACAACATAGACATGCATCGTTACCCATCAAAACCCATCAATAATCATCATAATTTACCTTTGTTAATTTCGGTAAAGTTGTTACCATTGTTGATGTTTTCCATTCATTTTGTGATTCTTCTTCTGGATAAAACTGATTTTTAGACTTCATAGATTGTGTGTTTCTATTTAACATCTCCTCTGGGTTCCCTGCAAGGACGATAGGGTTACTGGTTTGGTAAATTAATTGTTTCATTTCCGTCCTTGATTGGTATGGCTGATTCTCTGCGGCAGTATTGTTTCTTTGATTATTGCACCTGATTGCAGTCACTGTGATGAAAATAACGATGGCTATGGACAGTAGCACCGCTACAACGACTATGATGATCACCAGCTTCACGTCTATCATGTCTTCAGATTGGACTTGAACAGCTGAGAAAGCCGTGAAGGTTTCATTACTGACAGTCAGTGTTAATGCCACAACAGTGGTTGCTGACAGGACTGGGGTCCCACTGTCCTTCACTATAAACTGCAGGTCATATGACCCAGCATCATTTTGGTAAACTGTTCGAGAGAAAGACAGAACCCCTGTGTAGAAATTGACAGAAAACAAATGTTTGTCGTTACCTGCGATGATTTCGTACCTGAGAAATGCATTCTCACGACTGTCTCTGTCGGATGCCCGCAGGACTGTGATGTCATTCTTACTCTGGGGATAATAATGAATGTCTAAACTAAAGGGACTAACACTGGGGAAAGTGAAGTAAGGGGCATTATCATTTTCGTCCATCACTTCCACAATAATGTTTGCTGTGTTATTTAGGGAGTTCACCCCATTGTCTTTGACAAAAACCTTAAATCTGTATACATCTTGTTGCTCCCTGTCTAGTGACTGGGTTGTCAATATGAAACCATTTTTTGTTATAAACAAGGGCAAATTACCTTCATCTTTTAATGAATATGTCAACTCTCCCCCAGGCCCCAAATCAGGGTCTGTAGCATCAATGAAGCCAATAGGGAAATTTGGGGGTTTGTTTTCATAGGTGAGGAATTTGTATGTGACTTTAGTAAACTGAGGCTGTACATCGTTGACATCAATGACTTGGATGGAGAAATTTCTTTTAGATTTCAATGGAGGAGTTCCTTGATCTTCACAGCTAATGGTGATATGGTAATAATCTTTTATTTCTCTATCGACTGACCGTTTTAATGTTATTTTGAATTCTTTAGAACCTAAACTCAACAGTTTGAATACTTCATGTTTGAGGTCACATGTCACTTCACCATTTTGCCCCAAGTCATCATCAGTGACCATCACATAAGCAATAAAACTTCCCACTTCAATGTCTTCAGGAATTGCAGTGGAATTTTCTGATATTGCAGACACAAAGTCTACACTAATCATGGGACTATTGTTCTGTTGGTTGATTACATTGACAAGAACCAGAGCTGTGGAGCTGAGTGAAGGTTTACCTCCATCAATAGCTTCCACAAATAATTTGTACGTTTGTTTTTGACCTGGAACAAAGGTTTCTTTTAATAAAATTTCACCAGAATCTGGTTTTAAATAGAAATTTTTTTTGTCTTCATTTAATGTTTTAGGACTGAAATGGTAAAAAACTTTACCATTTTCTCCAATGTCAGAATCTGTAGCAGTCAATGTAATAATGGGTTTGTTTTTGTTGTGGCTACTTTTTATGGAGACATTAAAGGTATTCCGGTGGAAAATTGGTAAGTTGTCATTGACATCAATGACTGAAATTTGGACATTTAAAATTCCAACTTTGGGTGGAGATCCTCCATCTTTAGCAATAATCTGAAGAGTATAATTCCCTTTAACTTCTCTGTCTAATTCTTCATCCAAAAGAAGATTAATCTTTGATCTGCCATCAACTCGTTTGGTGACTGACAATGAAAATGGTTCATCTGGGTTCTTTCGAAGTTCATATTTTATCAAAGAATTTAAGACACCAATGTCTTTGTCAATGACATTTGGTATTGGTTTCACTGTTTTGGTTCTGTCTGATTCAAGGAAATGAAGGTCGACTTCTTTGACAGGAAACTCAGGCTGGTGGTCATTGATGTCTTCTATTATGACTTTAATCTTTAAGATCTTCATAAATGTCTTTTTCTGATGAACAGCAACTTTAATGATTCTAGAACATTCCTTGTTATAAATACACAAAACTTCAGCATCCAATGTCTGAGCTGTCAACAATCTCCCGTGTTTAGTGATATTAAACAGTTGGGAAGTTCCGGACACTTTCCGTTGGAGTTGACTGAAGGAGATCCTTTCATGTTCATCAATTAGAAAACCATTTAGTAGAGGGGAGTCAGCAGCAATGTCCCCTATAAAGGTCCCAGGACTTCTTTCTTCCTCTATATGGTAAGTGAGGTCCACAGTGAAGCCTTCAGGAAGAAACAACAGAAGCAACAGTCCGACCAGTGTACTGAGGTTCATGGTTATTAAAATGGTGGAGTTTCTGCCTGAAAATAGAGAAGGAAGAATCATTTGTAAAATTCATATAAATAATGGCAGAATCAGGGGTCGGTTGATAAATATATAAATCATCATCATCATCATCATCATCGTTTAACGTCCGCTTTCCATGCTAGCATGGGTTGGACGATTTGACTGAGGACTGGTGAAACCGGATGGCAACACCAGGCTCCAATCTCATTTGGCAGAGTTTCTACAGCTGGATGCCCTTCCTAACGCCAACCACTCAGAGAGTGTAGTGGGTGCTTTTACGTGTCACCCGCACGAAAACGGCCACGCTCGAAATGGTGTCTTTTATGTGCCACCCGCACAAGCCAGTCCAGGGGCACTGGCAACGATCTCGCTCGAAAATCCTACAGGAGCCAGTCAGGCGGTACTGGCAACGGCCACGCTCAAAATGGTGCATCTCATGTGCCACCCGCACAAGAACCAGTCCAGGGGCACTGGCAACAAATAATAATAATAATAATATGTGGTATTTTCCAGGGTGACTCTCTGTCACCACTCCTCTTTTGTCTAGCCTTAATACTTCTCTCAAAATTGCTCAATGGTGTGCAATACGACTATAAAATGTTTAATAAAAATATAAATTATCTCATTTACATGGATGATCTTTGCAAAAGATGATCAACAACTACAGGGCTTACTAGCGATTGTTAAACAATTCAGTGATGACATCAGGATGCAATTTGGCCTCGATAAATGTGCAAAAACTACCTTCAAAGGAAAAAATGACAGAAACATCCAACGTTAATCTTGACCAGCAGAATGTCATAAAGGAGTTAGAACCAGTGGAGAGCTACAAATACCTAGGGGTATTTGAAGGTGATGGAATCAAACATTTAATGTTGAGGGAAAGGATCAGAAGAGAATGATATCGCAGGGTAAGGGCAATACTCAAGACAGAACTGAATGCAAGAAACAGGATTGAAGTGATCAATACTTTAGCCAGACTAGTCGTGACTTACAGTTTCAATATCGTTAACTGGTCAATTACTGAAATATGTAATCTTGACAGAAAAATTATGAAAATTGTTGACAATTAGGCTATATCATAAATATGAATATGGCAGGATGGCTATACGATATAGTTAATATAATTATGCTATATGATGAATATGATTTAGATATGTGATAAATATTATTATGCTATGATAAATATAATCATGATAACTATATATCCATTTAATTAATAAGTATAAATAGAAATATGATAAATATTATTGAGATATATGATGACTGTTAGGATAAAAACTTAGAATATATGATACATATAATTTAGGTGTATGATAAATATAATTATAATATATGATAAATATAATTATGATACTGACTAAAGAATGAAATTTCCACTCAATGGACAGATGTGTTATAAAAAGATTGGTGATTGTAAGGGAGATAACTGCGGTGAGACTGGAGTTTATATATCTGTGTGTGTGTGTGTGTGTGTGTGTGTGTGTGTGTGTGTGTGTATGGCTGTGTAGGTGCAGGTTTGCGTGTGTGGTAAGAAATATGCTTCCCAACCGCAGGGTTACAGGTGGCACCACAGACAAATGTCTTCTACAATAGCTTCAGGCCAACCAAACACTTGTGAGTGGATTTGGTAGATGAAAACTCAAAGAAGCCTGTAGTATATATATATATATATATATATATATATATATATCATCATCATCACCGTTTAATGTCTATTTGCCATGCTTGTATGGGTTGGTGTGTGTGTGTGTTTGTACATGTTTGTCCTCCAACCTTGCTTGACAACCAGTATTGGTGTGTTTATGTCCCTGTAACCTAGCAGTTTGGCAAACTGATAGAATGAGTAACAGTCTTAAAGCAAAAAAATGTACTGGTGTCTGTTCATCTGAGTGAAATTCCTCAAGGCAGTACCCCAGCATGGCTACAGTCCAATGACTGAAACAGGTAAAAGACAAAAAGATTTAAAAAATGTATGTGTGTGTGTATGTATATATATATATATATATATATATATATAGATATATATATATATATATATATATATATGCATGTTTATAAAGATTACAAAAACTACAACACAATGACGATTTAAGAATAAATACAAAGTTGTGTGTGTGTGTATGTGCCTATGTATGTGTGTGTGTTTGTGTCTAAATGTATGTATGTATTCATGCATGAATGTATGTATTTGTGTGTATGCATATATATATAAATGTGTATATATATATACATGTATGCATGTATATATGTATGTGTATGTACATTTGCATGTGTGCATGTATGTGTATAATTGTATATGCATACATACACGAGTGTGCCTATATATTTATGTATTATATGTGTGTGTGCATATGTTCATGAGCTTGTGTGTTTGTGTGTCTGTAACACAGACAGCCAAACAAAGTCACCGACATCGACGCAGCTGCAGGAAACACACACACACACACATGCAGGCACACGCACACACACACACACGCACACACACATACCATCACTACTCTCAGTTGTTACCAAATCTCCTCTGCCCACCACTAAGTTATCTCCCATTCACCACACACAATCTTTCTGCCATCTTCTTATGATGTATGGCTGACCTCTACACCTCTAGCATATAATATCACCTCTCTCTCTCTCTCCCTCTCCTCTCCCTCTCTCTCTCTACCTCTCTCTCTCTCTCTCTCTCTCTCCCTCCCTCTCTTCTTCTCAGTGTCTCACTCTCCAATTTCCTCTCTAAATCTTTCTTTCCCAATCTCTCTCTCCACATCCAACCTGTCAGATTGTACACTATTCAGGTACATTATCTATCTATCTATCTATCTCTTTCTCCCTCTCTCCTCACTCACTCATTCTCCCCCCCCCCTCTCTCTCTATATATATATATATATACACACACACAGACATATATATATATATATATATGTGCTTGTATGTGTATGTGTGTCTGTATGTATACATTTATGTTTACAAACATGCTTCATGGACAATTGGAGAGTAAATGTTTATGGCAAAGTTGAGTATGCTTTCTGCTATTGCTTGGAGTATCAAGTATGTTACTGATAACATCACACAATATAAGATATGGTATGTCCATCCTGACCCTAGCCCTCTCCTCTTTCTTCCTTTTAGCATTCACTTTTTATTTTGTCATGAGTAAGACAGAATTTGTTGAAATTGGATGCTCTTCCTGTCACAAACATTCATTTGTTTCCAAGAAAGGCAACATTTCCCCAAACCCTTTGAACATTAACAAAACAATGACTAAAGGACTTCAAACAAATGACACGGTAATTTTAGTGTAGATGAGCAAATGCATACATATAGGACGGTTATTGGTACTTAGCCATCTGCACATTCATTGGGTGTACATACAGTTTGGTAAGAAAAATGGATATATTGCTACATACATGATGGCACAGGGGGTATATATCCACAGATTGGAGCTTGATACAATTGCAATCAAATTAATGGGTTATTGCCTGTCTGGCAGTTTATATCTAATTTCCCCTAAAATATGATGAGGACATGATGAGGAAATCTCACTTTTAGTCTTTTTACAGTCCCTGAAGATTTATAAGTTTTCCAAGTGAGCATATGGGACATCCTTTTGATCCATTAATATAAGGCCTGGTCTTAGAACGAATCTTGGAGTTGATGTTGTCCTTAAGCTTCATTCTAGCAGCTTATGAAACTTTGAGTTGCATGGAGCTGAATCAAAATGTTATTAAGTTTTATAAATAAATCCTCCTGAATGTGCTGAGTGTCAATTTCTTGCATTTCCCCAATAACACACACACATGTAGTCAGGTTACCTTTTATGTAATATATATATATATATATATATATATATATATATATATATAATAACAATAACTATTGTTTGTACATAACATAATGCAGAATCCCTTTCTATATATGCATACATGCTTTCATATCTATTTATAAATATATTAGTACACACACACACACAGATATGTATGTGTACATATATATATACACATACATATATATATATACACATACATATATATACATATGTACATACATACATATATATATGTATGTACATATAGTAATCAGTTATATATTGTTATATGTTACATTTTACATCTTGCATTATATGTATGTATATATGTGTGTGTGTTTGTGTGTGTGTGTGTGTGTGTGTGTGTGTGTGTGTGTGTGTGTGTGTGTGTGTGTGTATATGCAATATAAACTTTTCCTATTTCTACAACATATTTTTTTTATTAAACTTTAAATCGTTGTAACTAATGTTGTTTGCTCACAGTCTTCTTTTTAGCTTCCTGCTTCTTGCAGGCACAACATCACCTTCAGCTCTGCCGGAGTTTCGTTGTGACAACCAAAAATGGTTTGGAGAAGAAAACAGTTTTAAAATATTCATATATTCACCAAACAACTTCAACAATGAACTTGTAAAAGTGCAGTTGTCTGGAGAAATTGTTTTGTCAAACTGAAAACAAAGTAAAAACAAAACAGAGAAATACAGGAATAACTTGAAGGATACATAAATATATATATATATACACACACACATATAGATAGGTATGTATGAATCTGTATATATGTATGTGTGTATATATATGCATATGTGTGTATGTGTGTATATATATGCATATGTGTGTATGTGTGTGTGTGCATGTCTATGTGTGTGTATGTATGGTATGTATATGAACTTGATGCTAAATGATGATGATGATGGCGATGATATACATATATATATATATATATATACATACGTACCTACATACATAGATACATATATATATATGTATATATATATATATATATATATATATATATATATATAGACACAAACACTTAAATATATACATATATATATCATCCAGATCGTTGTATTGTGATTGATGATGAAAATATGGAAAAACTTTGTGAAATTTCTGGAGTTTCTTTTTTTTTTTTTTTTTTTTCCTTGTTTTAGTTTCTTTTTCAATTGAAACACAAAAATAAACGAAATATTTTGATATATTTGTGAGAATGAGAAATTATGTAAAACTCTAAAATATTGTCCAACAGTCTTGACAGGTAAACACTTCAACTTCCTCCACACCTTTCTCTCTTGATAATTTCCTCTAGTTTTCCTGTCTTCTACCGATTCACAGCTTTCTCAACATCCATCCCCAAACTCTCACAAAACTTTCACATTTTTCCAGCAATGTCTGCAAAATATGTTTTCCACTAGCAGATATGGCAACATCCCTCATATTCTTTTCCTGTCTTCCCCTTGGCTGATTTGCATAGAATGGCACCAGCCTGAAGCCTTCATGCCTCTGGCTAACGTGAACGGATTCTACGTTTCATACAAACTTCTTTTCTATTTGAAAAATGTTGAGAGAAAATTTATTTGTTTTCATATGCGAACTGATTGCTGCATCTGTGCACATAGGTGTTGTGGCAATTGTGTATACGTGCGTGTGTGTGTGTGTGTGTGTGCGTGCGTGTGTGCGTGCATGTGTGTATGTATGTATATATATATACACACACACACACACATATATATATAGAAACGTACACACACACACACTCACATGCACAAGCATATGCATACATATCTACATACTTAAATACACACATACATGTGTGTGTGTGTATATATGTATTTCTATATACACACAAATATATATATATAGAATAAGGGATGAATAGAGTTTATTGTATTACATTTATTCCATGGTTTACAATTGTTTCATCAACATATGTATATATGTATATAGATGTATATACATATCTATAAATACATACATATGTACACATATATATTTATATATATATATAGACATATATATATATATATATATATATATATGCATGCACACACACAAATATATATACATGTGTATACATATATATATATATATATATATATATATATATATATATATATATGATGAGCTTCTTTCAGTTTCTGTCTGCCAAATCACTTCTGCAGCTTTTGTTGACTTGGGCTATAATAAGAGACTTGGTCAAGGTGCCATGCACTGGGATTGAACCAGCCACAACACAGCTGGAAGGCAAACATCATAACTACACAACCGCGTCCTGTCTGCATGTGACCATTCAGTTTATTGTTATTGTTTTATTCTGTATGGTTGAACTTAGAGTAAGTTCACCAGTTCAAATCTGGGCATGACCAAAGTTTGGAGGGGGAGGGATTAAAGTGATGAGGTAGAGTGTGTCTGGAGGAAACAGAAGAGGAAGAGGGGGAGAGACGGCTGATGGAGAGTTTGTTGTAGTCAACATGAAAAAGGCAATGTGGAACACAAATCATGGTTGTTTAACTTGATATTGATGTTAGGACATGTCAGGGTGATGTTACACAGCATGGAAGTAATCATGCATGTATGGTGTGTGTATATGTGTGCATGTGTATATGTGTGCACATGTTTCACTTTGGTTGTCAGTGATGTGGAGTACACAATAGTACAGTTAGTGGTGCATGTTCGTATCAGCCATTTGTACAATATATATATATCTGTATGTATGTATATATATCTGTATGTATGTTTATATATATATATATATATATATATATATATATATATATATATATATACACACACACATATTTGTTCTTATACACCCACATACACACATACAAACACATGCGTATGTATGTAAAGAGAGTGATATATACACATGCATAAGCATGAAAGTGCATGTGTACGTGTATATATATATTATGTGTGTACATGTATGCATATAGATTTGCCAGACATTATATACACATTAGAATGCATATATCTAATACCCACACACGAAATAAACACACAAACACACAGAGAGGCTCTCACCATCACAAATGCACACACAGTCATACACACCACAAAGAGCTGTAAGTCGTGAAGTATGGTTTCAACTATGACATATCATAATATTTCAATGTCATATCTTTACAGTAGACTGGAGAGGGAGTTGAGGGCGGAAGGGGGAGGTTGTGTTGTGGAGAGTGGGGTAATGTTGCTATGTAGTGGAGGAGTAGTGAGAGGAGGTATTAGTATATGATTTGTATTGATATATTAGTAGCCCAGTTCAGTTATATATATATATATATATATATATATATATATATATGTGATTGGGTGTATATAAATATGTATGTATATATATCTGTTTAAGAGTATGTATGCTTATGCATATGTACCTCTCTCTCTTTATGGACATATGTGTGTGTTTGTGTGTGTGTGTATTTAATGTAGTGCTTTGCATTGTGTACCAAACTGTAATTTATATCGTATGGAGTTTAAATGTGTATGTGTGTATACATATATAAACATATAAGTATGCATAGATACATACATACAACTCATACATATATGCATACATACATTACACACACACAAACACACACATATTTACCCATACATTAATCATGTACACATGTCTATACACATTTATACAACACACACATAATGTATGTATGTATGTACAGTAAACATGTTTAGGGTTACAAAGAAAGAGTACTCACTACATGTAGTAGAGTATGTCTGGAAACTGCTAATCTTTCTCTCTATTGTTTATTTGGCTATGTTGTCATGCTGGAAGAGAATGACACAATGCACTGCCAATCCAGGAATTGAACCTGTTAAATTATGATTGTTAGCTGAACACTAACTGATAGACCATACACACACACACACACATATATATGTATATGAATATATATATATGTGTGTGTATGTATACGCATGTATAAATATCTCTACACCAATACCGTCTGGCTTGAACCCTTTCCTTACCATATTTCTATTGAGACAAACGGCATTTATTTCAATTTATTTTGAATATTTTGAAGGAATTTAATAAGAAAATCTTGGACATTATTATGTTGGTGTTTGGAACATAAATTTTCATGAAATTTTGGTGGAAAATCTTAATGTAGATTATTTTAAAATATGAAGTTTTCATCATAGGGCTTCAAGTGGTTTCATGATGGACAGAATCAAGAGAGTTAAAAATTGGTTGGCAATGAAACAGAGATGAATATAATAACAATTTAACATCCAGAGTCAGAAAACATTTAATGGTTCATTGAAGTCAGCTCTGCCTATTTTTATAAACATTAAACTCCTTCAGTAAGAGTAAGACTATATTTATGACCAGTAATAACATATTTACTACCAGTAATGCTATATTTATGACCAGTATTAATATATTTATTTCTTATTGTTCAATAATATTGACTGACTGCAGAAAATAAAATGTATTTAGCTTTTGAAGTGAATTTCATATAATTTTGTTCCAACTTGCTTATTTTCACTGGTATTCACCTGGGGTGGATTAAGCCAGACCCGAGCAACGAATTCACCACGTCCCACACGAATGCTGACCCACATCTGATGGTCAGCAGCAGTTGAGGCTGTAATGGATACCCACTCCTTGTTCCACTGCTGAAGACATTTGACATGGGGGCCTGATTGTGACTCCATGTCCACCTTTACCATTGCCAGTCGTGTCTTTAGTTGTGCCAACAACCTGGGAAAGGAGTGAAGGAATTCCCTTGGAGACTGACGAAAAGTATGGCCAAGCCAGCTTCGATGTCTTGTAAGAAGAGTTTGTTGCAGCAGAGTTATCATATTCTACTGTTCGAAATGAAGTCCAATTCTGTTCCAAGAAGGTTTGTCTATATAACAGGTGTATATTTTTAGATGAAATTACATGGAATTTTCTTCTTTTTAATGAGTGTATGTTTCTCTCAATAATTAAAAAGAACTTATCAATGTTTTAACTTTTTCTGAAAATGAAAGTTCTGACAGCAAAATAATTAAGTAAAATAGATTAATTTCCTTAGTGTTAGTGTGTGTGTGTGTGTGTATGTATGTGTGCGTGTGTGTGTATGAGTATATGTCTAGAGAGACTGAAGAAAACACGAGAGGAAGAGGTGAAGGCAGACCTCCTCAGATTGCTGAGCCTCAAACATGATGTTAAAAAGACCAGACCAACCCATACAAGCATGGAAAAGCAGACATTAAAGGATGATGATGATGATGTGTTTAAATACACACACACACACACATTCATGTTGTGTGTGTGTATATATATATATATATTTATATATATAGGGTGTCCATCAGGTGTGGGTATGTGGAGTAAATAAAATCATAACATAAACAATTAAATATGAGAAATAATAATTTCTTAAAGTATGTGTTAATCACCATGTACCCAGACTTGGTGGACACCCTGTATGTATATATATATATATATATATATATATGCATATTTATATATATATATATACATACATACATTTATATATATATATATATATATATATATGCATATAGAAATATATATGTATATATATATATATATATATATATATATATATGCATATTTATATATATATATACATACATACATTTATATATATATATATATATATATATATATATATATATGCATATAGAAATATATATGTATATATATATATATATATATATATATATGCATATTTATATATATATATACATACATACATTTATATATATATATATATTTATATATATATATATATATATATATATATATATATATATATATATATATATGTATGTATGTATGTATGTGTGCATGTATATATATATATGTGTGTGTGTGTGTGTGTGTGTGTCTATAAATACTCTCACACATACACACACATTTAACTGCTGTTCTTGCTCATTAGACTCCTCCTATCCCCACCGACTGCACCACCATATCAGTCCCTTACACCACCGACACCATCACCACCTGCTTCTACTAACCCCTAGAGTAAGGACCAGCCCTAGATACTGCTGTTAATGCACCTAAGGGGCCTCTGTGATATTTACTTTTACATATATTACATATTGTTATAACAAGGACCCCGCTGCTCCCTTTTAACCCCCCACACACACCCCATCCTGATCAGTTGTGTTGTCACTGGATAAGTAAACAGCAACAGTAACAACAACACGAACAACAATGTGAGTAACAGCAGCAGCAGTTACAGGCAAAACATCCAAAACAACAAAAGGTAATCAAAATAAGAACAAGAGCAGACGACAGAAAGAGACTGTGATGAAGAAGAAGAAGAAGAAGAAGAGGAAGGAGGAGAAGAAGAAAAAGAAGAAGAAGAGGAAGGAGGAGGAGGAGAAGAAGAAGAAGAAGAAGAAGAAGAAGAAGGAGGAGGAGAAGAAGAAGAAAAAGAAGAAGAAGAAGAGGAAGGAGGAGGAGAAGAAGAAGAAGAAGAAGAAGAAGAGGAAGGAGGAGAAGAAGAGGAAGGAGGAGAAGAAGAAGAGGAAGATGAAGAGAACAAATATGGTGGTGGTGGTGGTGGTGGTGGTGGTGGTAGGGACGACAGTAATGGATGTAACTGGGGGGGGGGGCGTGAGAGAGAGAGAGAAAGGAGAGAGAGAAGGAAAAAGGGTGGTGGGTGGAGAGGCTAGATGGAAATGTAAAATGATCATAACAGTCATTATAGAACAAAGGAGGAGGAGGAAAGTGATGGAGGGAGGGAGGGAGGGAGGGAATGGCAGCTTTTCAATATTTCATGTCTTTATTATTAGTTTTGTGAAGAAGATAATTATTGTTACAAATAATTTCACAATTTTACTACACATACACACACACACACATATATGTATATATATATGCGTATTTTTGTGTATATGTGTGAATGTATATATATCCATACGTGTGTGTGTATATGTATATGTATATATGTATATATATATGTATGTATATATGTATTTATATATATATAAGCAAATATATATGAATAAATATATGTGTGTGTGTGTGTGTGTGTGTACATTACTGCACATAACCTTTCCACCATTACAATACACACCACCCTCACCCCAACCAATGGCACTCTCATATCAGACCCTTACCCCCACCCCCACAGCATCTACTAATCCCTAGGTACATTAAACAGTCGTATCTAGGCTGGTCCCAAGGGTAAGGACCAGCCATAGATACGGCTGTTAATGTACTTAAGGGGCCTCAGTGATATTTATTTTTACATATATTACGTTATAATAAACAGCATCTGCTCTCCTACACCACCATCACCCTAAATATACACATATGTGCATATACACACACACACACATATACATACATATATAAAATATAATAATATAAAATATGTATATTTTTGTGTGTATATATGTTTGTATATGTATGTGTGTATACATGAGTGTGTATACATGAAATATGTGTCCACATATAGAGACAGAGAAATTCCAGTTGGATGATTGCATTAATTGAGAATTAAATAAGATCTTTAAGTTAACAACAGAATCAAATATATTTGGTTAAATTATTGTCTACAACATGGCCAGATGTTTCAACTCCATTATGTATGTGTGTGTATAAATATGAGAGTTTAGTTTAGTTGAGTTTAGTTTCAGCTAAATTCATCTATACGTATGTGTGTGTGTGTATGAGGATCATGCTGTAAGGTAGTGTACTAAAGAGAAGTGAGACATCATTGGAGTGAAGTGGGCCAGGAATAATTATGAACATTCTCATCTTTATTGATCAGAAAGGAAGATGAAAGTGGTGTTTATGAGAGGTTGTTGAATGTTTCCACCATCGGCAACTCCCTTTACGTTACTCTCCCATCCATCACACACTCTCTTCTATTCCCTGCTACCTGGGTACTGATGCGTGGATTGGACCAATTCATACTGAAACCCACCCATCATCCTCTGTCACTCTTTTCCAACATAACGTCTATGAAATGCTGATGGTATCAGATTTGTTTTTACCCAATGATCCTCACACTACGACCCATCTTTCTTGCTCTCCTCCTTCATTTTACCCTCACCTATCACACACAATCCCTCTCTCTTCCTCACTAACATCACTTCCCACATCATTACTCTGCTTTCCCTACCACCCATCACACCCCTCGTGCTGGTTCTCTATCCAATGTCCTTCTCAAGCATCCTCATGTAGCTGCCTGTCACATTCTCTTCTATCACTTCCTTCTCCACCACTCTCTCACTACTCTCATTCTATTATCCACGTCAAAATCAATTAATTAGTTGGTTAGATATATAATCAACTAACAATAAAGAAGTGGAATTGGACCAGTGCATGTGTTATTATTGGCCTAATGACCCTCTCAAGACACACTAAAATGGTGTTGGTCATATAACTTCCCACATAAACAACCAGATTATTGATATTTTATTATAGTATATAATGACCATCCACACATCAATGAATATAGATTGTCTGGGTATCCCTCTTGAGTTTGAACCTGCTTCTCTTCTGTCTTTTTATGATAGAGGTTTTGTAGAGTAGCTGGGGATAAGAGAGGAATAGGGACCAGGTCTGTAGTGGTGGAGAAAGTGTGGTATAAAAGGTAGTTGGAGATAACAGGTAAGTTTCAGGTGAGAAATGATTAAGACATA
>NC_142941.1:1347374-1354874 GCF_046866305.1 Octopus bimaculoides
TAACTTCTCATCTCTCTCTCTCTCTCTCTCTCTCTCTCTCTCTCTTTTCCTCTCCTGCTCTTTTTTATCTTACTCTTTACTCTCTTTATCTCTCTCTCTCTCTCTCCCTATCATATATATGTGTGCATGAATATACATACATATTTACATATATACACACATATATATTTATATATGTATATGTGTGTATGTATATATGTGTGTGACATAAATATACATACATATATATGCATGTATTTTATATATGATGATGTATATATATATATACATATATATGTATGTGTGTATGTGCATATTACTGCTCTTTCCCTCACTCTGTTTCTCATTTCTCTTTCTCTCTCACTTCTCCTCCTCCTCCTCTGCCTATGTCCACCTAAACTACCAGTGGTTATGGTGACAACCAAGTTTACATGTGAGGTAGGAGTGTGTGTGTGTGTGTGAATAAGTCAAGATGAACCCACTGGGTGAAACTATGACTGGTTTCATATGTGCATGTGTATCAGTGTATCTATATGTATGTGTGTATGTATGTATGTATGTATGTATGTATTAGTTTATCTCTATGTGTATGTATGTTTTGATGTGTTTATATGTATATTTATGTATATATTGTTGTATCTGTATGAATGTGTGCGTAGGTATGTGTATGTGTATGTCTATAAGAATGTATGCATTGATGTGTCTATATATGTGCGTGTGTCTGTGTACGCATATGTGTATGCATGTTCGTGTGTGTACATGTACGTTCGTGTGTATGTGCATGCATGTTCATACGTGTGCATGCATGTGTGTACACACATGTTTGTGTGTGTGCTGGTGTGTCAAAGAGTGCGTGATCTATATGTAAATGCATGTATGTGTTGGTGTGTCTGTAAGTGTGTGTATATGTATGTTTATGCATGCACATGTGTATAAGCTTGTGCATGTGTGTGTGTGTGTGTGTGCATTTTAATGAAGTTAATACATTTTTTGTTCTATTTTCCACTTTTTCTGGACTTCATATATTTTTCTCTCATTTTTTAAAATTTTTCTTGTTATTTGTGCTGTTGTTATCATCATCATCATCATCATCATCATCATCATCATCATCATCATCGTTGTTGTTGTTACTACTATTGTTGCTGGTATGACTGATGTTGCTGTTACTGTTGTTGTTATTATTATTATTATTATTATTGCTATTGTTGTTGTTGTTGTTACTGTTATCCTTGCTACTGTTACTACTATTGTTACTGTTATTATTGTTGTTGTTGTTGTTCACCATCCACTTTGCTTGAAAGATAAAGAAATATAAAAGAAAAAAAAGAAACTGTCTAATAAAAGAAGAGCCACGTTCACCACCACCCCGCCTCCTCCTCCTCCTCCTCTTTTTCTTCCCCTCCCCCAACCTTCCACCCTTCACATGCCTGAAACAGTTTGCCATCAATTATTTGCCATGGGATTTACAGGCTACAGCTCAACACTTTACCTCTGCATGCACCCCCACCCCCCCACTCACATCCTCACCTCTCTCTCTTTCTCTCTGTCTTAAGAATGGTAAATTCCAGTTTCCTAGAAGCCATGTCTGCTACACAGATAAGGAGTCCGTTAAAGCTAGTTTATTGGTATGGATGTGCAGACTTTTATTTCCACTACATCACTCTCTCTCCTCTCTTTCTCTTTCTCTCCTTCAAACTCCTCCATCAACACCCCCACCCCCTACCCTCTCCTCTCTCTCTCTCGCTCTTTTTTAATTTTTTTTTTACCATTTCTTTCTGGTTCCATTCAGATGGTCTCAACAGGAATTTATTCACTTCTTCATTGAAATCATCTGATTTTTCTCTTTGAGTTTTCATTTAACACCAGAGAAAATAAGAGAGAAAGAGAGAGGGAGAGAGAGAGAAAGGGAGAGAGAGAGAGAGAGAGAGGGGGGGAGACCTAGAGTGAAATAACTAATCTTGTTTTCTGTTTTTCAATATTTTTATTTAAAATTTTCCTATTTTAATTCTTTTCCCATTTTTCTTTTATTATATTTTCTGAGTTCTTTAAAATACTTTTTTTTTATATCCGTGACCCTCTTTTATTTTTATCTTTCATTTCTCTTATTTTTCTTTTTTTTTTTCTCCTTTCCTTTTTAAAATTCTATTAATTTTCCAAAGTAATTCCAATATTTCTGAGTTGTAGTTAGGTGAGGTGGGTTGACAAGGTGCCGGCCTGCTGCTTCAATAAACAACATTTTTCACCTAAGAAGAAGCCACTAGAACATTCACTCGACCTACTAGAAATAGGAACCAAAGCTCCTGTCACACAACAAAAAATAGAGGATGACATATTAAATAATGCAGTCCAAGATACACTGTGTCTTAAAATAATGATTGGATGATTAGAACGGAAATACTCTCTGTCATAGGATCTATTTGCTTAGCGGGGAACTGGGGCCAAACAACAACAACAACAATACTTCCTCCACTTGACACTCCTAATCAAATGTCTCCTTTACTTGTCCTGACCACCCCTTTCCAGTCCTTCCACCTTAGACAATTATCCCTCTGGAAACTTCTCTTCCCACTCCATGTCTTTCCTGCCAGTCTTGTTGACCTGCAATATTCTAATCAAAGAATCAATCTCACCAGTCACAAAGAACCTGCTAAAGGCCATGAGCTTGGGTAGGAGATGTTTCGGCACAGCTGTTTCGGCACTGCCTATTTTGGCATTGCTGATTTGATGTTGACTTATTTCACATCAGACATTTTGAAGTTTCTCTCATTTTAGTATCTCTCTCTCTCCCTCCCTTCCTTTCCCTTTCTTTCTTTTTCACTCTCTCTCTCTCCTTTCTTTTCCCTTTCTTTCTTTTTCTCTCTCTCTCCCTCCCTCACTTCCTTTCCCTTTCTTTCCCTCTCCCTCCCTCTTTGTGTGTGAACATATTTCTCTAAATGTATATGAGAACTCAGAACATAAAGACAGATGAAACGCCACAAAGCATTTTGTCCAGCACACTAATAATTCTAATAATAATAATAATAATAATAATAATAATAATGATAATAATAATAATAATAATAATAATAATAATAATAATAATAATGATAATAATAATAATAATAAAATTATAAATAAGCATCAAAGGAAAACCAAGATAGCAAAAAGACCAAAAAGTCCCTATTTCTTGAGGTTTGTTGGCCAAAAGTCTGGGAATGACAGGAGAAACTGCTTTATCGCCAGTATTACAAAAAATTAAAAACCATTTAGTCTTTTAACAGTAGCAACCAGTAGCACCATTCCATTGGTGTGTGATATGGAAGAAATAATGGTAAGAGAGGAAAATAAAGAAACTGTTGAGAGAGAACTTTGATGAAAGAAAGAAAAATAATCTCAGAAAAGAAAAGTCAACAGAAAAGAATGAAAACAGGAGAGGAGCAAAAACTTGTTTGAAACAACATGACACATCCTGAGGAAAATACAAACTAAGATTCAATGTCCTTTGGAGACTAAACAGACAACTAAGTGACAAAATCAAATATCTTTGGTGCCAGGGACTTTCCAAAGAGGTAAAAATAACACAAGAACAATTAAGTGTAGAATAGAGACAACATGTAAAAGATGGGGTTGTTAGTCAAAATAAAACATTCTATAAAGAATTAGAATTTTGGTGGGGTTTTTTTTAAAACACGACTGAAAAACTGCTGAGTGGCACTTTTGGATTGACAAGGAAACAATCAGAAGATTGGCAGACAAAGATGTAAGATCCATTAACATGACCTGACCAGTAGTCTCTTATATTTCCTTCTAATTATAGCTTGTTTTAATTATTCTGTGGCTTATCAAATTTATTTCTTTCTCTGGAAATAATTGCACTTTTAAAATCTTAATTCATCTATTTATATAATATGTAAAATATTCGACTTTCTTCTCTTGTTTTTCCATAGCATATTCATCACAATCTTCATATTTTCTTTGTAAACTCCAACAGAATATTTAGAATTTTTTAGTATCTCTTTAAGCTCTTCTTGCTAATAAAGAAAAGACCATCATCATCATCATCATCATCATCATCATCATCATCATCATCATCATCATCATCATCATTCAGGTAGAGAGCTGACAGAATCATAAATGCATAACACAAAGTACTTAGTGGCATTTTTTAAACTCTATTTTCAGAGTCCAAATCCTGCTGTGGTCAACTTTACCTTTCATACTTTCAGGGTGGACAATATAGAGTGCCACTCAAGTACTGGATCACTAGAATAAACTTACCCCTCCCCTCATATTTGCTGGCTTTATGCCAAAATTTGAAGCACTTCTTTTTCTTCTTATCATTATTGTTTTCTAGCTGTATAAGGCCTCTACCACCTTCCATACATTGTATATATAACCTTTTAAAGTCAGATTTTGGGTGATGTGTCCTAAATCCGGTCATTATTTTTCTTGTTTTCTTGTCTATTTTGATAGTGTTCATACCTATTATCTTGTTTTCCTCATTGAGCTCTGTTTATTATTATTATTATTATTATTATTATTATTATTATTATTATTATTATTATTATTATTATTATTATTATTATTATTATTGTTGTTGTTGTTGCAGTGAGCTGGCAGAATCATTGGCATGCTGGACAAATGCTGCTTATTATTTTTTTTTTTTCTGGCTTTATGTTCCAAGTTCAAATTCTTCTGAGGTCAACTTCACCTTTCATCCATTTGGGTTCAATAAAATAAGAATCAGTTGAACACGGAAATCGCAGGCCTTGTGCCAAAATTTGAAACTATCATTATCATCACTTTTGCAGCAAACTGGCAGAATCGGTTAGCATGCCAGACATAATGCTTTGTGACATGTCTTCTGTCTTTACATTGTGAGTTCAAATTCCACCAATGTCAACTTTACTTTCACCCTTTCATGGTTGAGAAAATAAGCACCAGTTGAGCACCAGAGTTGATGTAATTGCTTAAGCCCCACTTCAGGGGTTGTTGCCATAGGTGAAAGGGTTATTAGTGTTATTATTATTATTGATCGTGGTGATTGGAAAAAAAATGTCAGAACATCAGGAGTAAATGCTTGACAATATTTTTTGCAACATTTTACATTTTTAGTTCAAATGTCACTCAGGTTGGCTTCGCTTTTCTTATGATTCCTGCAGAGTACAGGATTGCACTTTCCTGAAGGTCAACAATGCAAATCCCTATTCCAAAATCCTTCTGCCTCTTCGGCAGCAGTTTGGGTGTTGTGCCAAGAGCACCAATTACTGCAGGAATAATCGTCATCTTAGTTCTCTTCACTGCTCTGGCTAAATTATTATTATTATTATTATTATTATTATTGTTATTATCATTATTATTACTATTATTGTTATTATTATTGCTCAGCATTTTATGAATTTAGAGCTTAAACAATAAAAATACACCTAAATTGTTGGTTGTTCTCAAAATGTTACTGAACCATTCATTCTTTGAAAATTCTTAGGAAATTCTCCACTGATATAAGAATTTAATGAAAATGATTCAAAGTTTCTTCAAAAACCCCATGTAGATGTATCGAAGTTCATTCTTGTAATGAGAGAATAATGACCAAATTGTCGTTAAAAAGAATCCTTGAATATTTCAAGGAGAAAATCTTTTACAAGAAAATGTCCGTACCTTCAACATTGTGCTTCCATGTCTTGAGTGTTCTAAGCAAGAATTTGGACTGGTGCCAATACTATTAGTTCTCCACTATTATATTATGTTTGAGATTCTTACCAAAGTCCCCGCTGAATACACTGCAAACCACCATAATTCTGCCAGAATTTATATTGCAGCTGATCAATATATATAGATATATTCCAAGAGAGCCAATTTATAAACACTCACTCTCTCTCTCTCTCCTACTCACTTGATGTCTTTCTCTTTCTCTCTCTCTCTCTCTCTCTCTCACTATCTCCTCCTCAATCTTTTTCTTTCTCTTTTTCACTCACACTCTTTCTTTTTCTTTCTTTTTTTCCTTCTTTCTCTACTTCCCTCTTTCTGTCTTTTTTCTATTTTTAATTGTCTTTCTCTTTGCCCTTCATGATCTCTGGAACTCCATCACCACCACCACCACCACCACCACCACTGCTGCTGCCCTGATTGCAACAACAACCCCTGACCTCCCACGCTACCATCAATCCATACCCCCACAACTATGTGTGTGTGTGTGTGTGTGTGTGTGTGTGTGAGTTTAAAAGGAGCAGTATAACGATGATCAGACTGAAAGGTGGTGAAAGACAAGGTGAGGAGATAGAAATGGTGTACCATGATGTGAATGTGTAGGTGTGTGTGTGTGTTAAATACACACACACACACACAATATATATACACATACACTTGTGCAAAGACATAATTTATCCATACGAATACACCCAAACATACAAACAGACAGGCACCCAGCATTCCACAACTCAGAGTAATGCTGGATGGCAGGCTTTAATCCGAATGCATGAATCAGCCAAGTGCTGAGCATGAAAGAGTGTGGCCTAATGGTCAAGGTGTTGGACACTTGATTGTATGGTTGTGATTTCAATTCCCACTCCAGGCAGTACAATGTATTTCTAAATAAAACTATTTCATGTTGCTCCAGCTTTAAAATGAGGGTGAACCCCATCAGACTGATGTCCCAATTAGAGAGAGTATTATACTCTTGCTTATTTACTTTTCATAGAAACTGCAATGAGCCCTGATCAAATGGATTTGTGGGTTCAAGATAGACCAAAGACTAAGAACCCTCCTCTTCTACTACTTATTAAGGTCATCCAGTTCCCAGAAACTGCCATGTATTTGCAGAGATCCTTCTGAACGATTGAAAGCGTTCATTTCATGTGTGCTCTTATTGCTAAATGCTGGGCATCTGCTGCACATGACACCCTTCTCTGTTAGTCTGCTTCTCATCTACAGAAATCTCTTGGGTACCTGTAATTTACCCTGGGAATACAGTCTAGAATTCCTACTAACACCTCTTTGCAGTATTGAGCATGGCCACTTCCAAAAGGATAGGAGAATCCTACGTTATTTCTTTCTAACTTAAGACACTCAATTATTCTAAGAGTCTTTGAATCCAGATTTGGAATTGGAATTTTTCTCAAATGTTACATATATGTGTGTGTATATATATTTGTGTGTGTGTATGTGTGTATGTATGTATGTGTTTGTGTATATATATATATATATATATATATATATATATACACACATACATATATATATATATATATATATATATACACATACATATATATATATATATATATATATATATATATAGCCACATTTGAACAGAAGCAAACTGAATTACCTTTTATAAATCACCACCACCATCATCAGCATATCATATACAGAGAGAGAGAGAGCTAAAAAGAGAAAAGGGAGAGAGAGAAAAAAAAAGAAAGGAAGAATGTAGAGCTTTCTCCCCCCCCCCTTAAATTAATATATGATTGATATTCTGTTGTTATTGTCACATCCACCATTCTGTCCCCACTTCACCCCTAAACCCCTTCCCTCCACTCGCCC
>NC_142941.1:1364874-1374874 GCF_046866305.1 Octopus bimaculoides
TGCTTGACAGAAATCAGTTAAATGAATGAGAGGAATATGAAACAAGATCTGAAGGGTGGGGCACCACCACTAGGGGTCATAAAGTAAACCCCTCAGATCCAGAAATACGTTGATTGACAAGAGTATGTCTCCTTGTCCAGCTGTGATTCCCTGGCCCCTATCATGAAGATAGGTGGGTCTTAACACTGGGGCCATACATATCTGTTTCTGTACGTTCACTAAGGACAGACAGTACCACGCTCTATATTGTCATCACTCTCTGTACAATGTGATCAACAACAACAACACTGATGATGGTATCAAATTTTGGATGAAGGCCAGCAGGTTTTGTTGGTAGGGGTTTAGTTGAGACACTTTGAAAAGCACTTTATTTCATCAGCTATGGGTAGGATTTGAGCTCAGAATATTAGAAGCTGAAGCAAACACTGCAAAGGACTTTCTCTAACACTCAAGAGATTCTGCAAATCCACCACCTTGATGATGTCAATGATGATGATGATGACAATATGAGGACAATGATGATAAGAATTACAAAATTAATAATGGTTTCAACTTTTGACACAAGGCCAGCAATCTTGGGGTTGGGATGTAAGTCATTCACATCATCACCCCACCCCGCCACCCCCAGGTCCTCAACTGGTCCTTATTTTACTGACCCTGAAAGGACAAAAGGTAAAGTTGACCTCGGCAGAATTAGAAACTCAGAACATCAAATCGGACAAAATGCCATCAAACATTTCATCTGGCCTGCTAACGAATCTGCCAGCTCCCTGCCTTCAATAATGAGGATAATAACAACAATAACAACAACAATAATAATCAGAAGAAGAAGAAGAAGAAGGAGTACATCAACTACAAGAAGACTAACAACAAAAGAAAAGTGTAAACACTTACCTTCATGATAGACTTGACAGGTACATACTTTCCACTGTATGTATATATATATATATATATATATATATATATATATATATATATATATATATATAAAGTGTGTGTATATGTTATATCACCTGCAGCATCAATAGCACTGTTGTTGTTGTTTTTGTGTTGCTATTGTGGTGGTGGTGGTGGTGGTGGTGGTGGTGGTGGTGTCACAAACTATTGCAATGTTACACATACACACAGCAACTTCAAAAAGGTAATCTAGTCACCTGTGTGTATACATGTGTATATGTATGTATGTATTTATATATATATAAATAAAAATATATGTATATGTGTGTGTGTATATATATGTATATATATATATATATATATATATATATATATATATGTATGTATGTATACTTATGTATATAAGATAGGCAGATAGATAGACAGACACATTTTGTTAGAGCATGTATATATATATATATACATGTATGTTATATCCTGATCAGTAATATGAGAATGGTGTAGTTGATGTTGGTGGTGGTGTTAGTAATGGTGGTGGTGGTGATGGTGTCATAGACACACATATACACACACACACACACACTATAGACCAGTTTCCGAAAGCCACCCTAGCCTAACTGTGATAAGAACATCCATGCAGTTGTAGTAACACAGCTCTCTCCACTCGCTGACTGTTTTTACTGAATGAACAAATCTTCGCATCACACATCACTCACGGCTCACACAGAAGAAACACACACACACACACACACATCACTGGACTACCACTCAAATACTCCCTCCCCACACTCTCTCTCTCTCTTATATCTCCATTTCTCACTCAATTATTTCTCCCCCTCTCTCATTGTAGCTTGCTGTTTCTTTCTCTATCGCTCTCTGTCGCCGTTTTTATGTGCATTTATGCACTTCTGAGCACACATGTGATATGTGTGTGAGTATGTGTGTGAGTGTTTGCGCATGTACATGTATGTATGAACGTGTGCGTGAATGCATGTGAGTGTATGTTTGTGCATGTATGTGCTCATATGTGTGAGCATGTGTGTGTGTGTGTCTCCCTCTTTGTGTGTCTAGGTTTGTATGTATATGTGTATATATACAAATATGTAAATGTGTACTTGTCACAATGACTTTGTGTGTGTGTGTGTGTGTGCATTTGTTTCTGTGTGTAGGATTATGTGCCAGCACTTGTCTGTGCAGAAGCGTATTTGCACATAGTTGTGTATATCTGGATGTGTGGCCTAAGTTTTTCTATGCATATCAAGTGTATATATATGTTTGACTATAAATCTGTGTGCAGGTATGTATATGTATGCATGTATGTATATGTATGCATGTATGTGCATCCTTGTGCTTGTATTTCGGCACTTGTACTTGTGTGTGTATGTGTATAACTATCTGTGTTTGTCTGTATGCATGCCTCTGTGTGTGTGTGTGTACGTAGAATATTTTTGCTGCTGTTTACAACCAGACATGTTACGCTTGAGTGTGTGGTTTCAGTGCTATTAGTGAGGTCAAATTGGAACTCACGATGTACAGGCTCACAAAGGGCTTCCATTCTTGCATATACACAAACACACATACACATATATATACATACACATATACATATATATACACGTATATATATATATATATATATATATATATATATATATATATATATATATATATATATATATATACATATATGTATGTATATATATATATATATATATATATATATATATATATATATATATACATATATACACACACACACGCAGACACACATCTATGTATGTGTATTTTTTTATCAAATTGATGTTTAGTAATGTGTAACTTTTGATGTGAGTGGGTGTATGTATGTTTGTGTGTACATATACATATATAAGTATGCTTATATAAATATTTTTATCCATTTTCTCAGGTGGAAGGGACTATGTTCATTGCCTTTATAGACCTTTCATTTGTAAGGAAGGTATATGTACACACACACACACACACGCACATATAGTAGACATGTGTGTGTGTGTGTGTGTGTGTGTGTGCAAGTATGTTTGTATGGACACTGAAGGTGCATACATAACTGATTATGTACATGTATATATATATATGTGAGAATGATAGCCTGTAAATACATGCATAACCATAACAAAATTTTTTGATATCTCTGACATGAAGATAAATAGCACAGACACATCAACTGTCACACACACACACACACACATTATATAGTATATTAGTATATGATTACCTTTCTATTACTTTAAGTTTCATGCTAAAGTGTACAATCATCAGATGACTGAACTTCAAAAGAGCTCATTCATAAATATATTCATTGTACACAATGTAATGAATAACTTTATTTTGGTTTGGTTTCTGAAATAGAATTGAAACCTTATATATATATATATATATATATATTCTTTTACTTGTTATAGTCATTTGACTGTGGCCATGCTGGAGCACTACCTTTAGTTGAAGAAATCAACCCCAGGACTTATTCTTTGTAAGCCTAGTACTTATTCTATCGGTCTCTTTTGCCGAACCGCTAAGTTTCGGGGATGTAAACTCACCAACATTAGTTGTCAGGCGATGGTGGGGCGAGGGGACAAGCACAGACACACACGCACACGTAAATATATGTATATATATATATATATATATATATATATATATATATATACACACACACACACATACATATACAATGGGCTTCTTTCAGTTTCCATCTGCCATATCCACTCACAAGATATTGGTTAGCCTGAGTCTATAGTAAAAGACTCTTGCCCAAGGTGCCATCCAATGGGACTGAACCCGGAACCATGTGGTTCAGAAGCAAGCTACTTACAATGAAAAAGGACATTGTTGAATATTTTTCCACTTGACTGATGCAAAGTTTAGGATTTTGGTGAAGGTGCAAGCAAAGAAATTGGTGATAATCACCAGTATTTGTAGTTACAAAAATGTAGACATGATCAGTCCTGGTTAGATCCACCCACAATAACTTCCACCCATATGATACATCATGGGAATAACAACCTTGACTTGCCATGGGAGACTGGATGAATTCAATATACAATCTTATCTGTTTGGAAGTCAGATTTCATAGCCACTTGTCAGAACTATATCGAATCATTGGTGTCACATCTCTTATGTATGTTTTTAGCTTCAAGCTACTGTTAAGGGATTTGAGAAAGGGAGGAGCAAGAGGGCCATGTTGGCATTGCAGACAATGTCACTATAATGATGTCAGAAAGCATGGGAGTTAAGGTCATCGTCCCTGAACCAAAGGAATGACTACATCCTTTTATAGGATGATGGGTGATTGATGGACCAGTTAAGCTCTGTGGGGTCTGGTTCAGCCTGGAATATACTTATGAGCAGGGTGGCCATCACTATTGCAAGCAACTTCCATTATTGGCTTCTTGTTGTCTTGTTTCAGCTATTAAGATTATCTCAATAACCACCAACACCACCACTACCATGATCACTATCATCACTACCACCATTCCCACCAACACCCTCATTAGAAGCATCAGAAGCAGCAACACGACCATAGAGGTGCTTCCACCACCTCTATCATTACTGTTGTAGTTTAAAATATTTAATTTGTTGAAAGATATTTTCCTAATCATTATTAATTTGTTTCTATTTTTTCTATCGATTTTCCATCTACCCCCTCCCCCGCTCCACTACCCATATATGGCCCTCCCTCCCAACATGCCCACCTCTCCCTAATATATATTTAAGATATCTCACTACTATTACACTTTTTTCAGTGTAAACTTGCACATATACATTCTTGCATACACACAGATATATCACACATGCAGAAAGACACACACATCCATCCATTCATACATACATATATACATGGACATATACACATTTTCATAGACATGTACATACACACACATGCAAGCAGATATACTTACATAAACACTCACACAAACTCACATACATATATATACATATACATATACATAGACACATACGAACATATGCATACATACACATACGTATGCATACATACTCATAGTATCTATATACGTATCTATATCTACATACATATGCACACAGCTTTGTGATAGAGCTGTTGCTTGTACGCTGTGTGGCAGTTATCAGCCATATCATCAGCAGCTGACCCAAAATGTCCGCAAGGTACAATGTTCCCATGAGACATGACATTGCTGCCAAAACCATTTATGCTGCTATCTACAGAGAGGATTGTTCTAGCGGTCATAGAAATGGTACAGCAAAGCCAGAATTTATTCACACCTTTCAAAACAAGAAATAACATTCCAATAAAAACAATAATCCATGACAAACACAACAGACCTGATATTGTTAGCAGGGGGGACAGGGAACAAAAGTCATGCACTGTTGTAGAGGTCAATTGTCCAGCAGAAGCAAATATCAGTTTGTGGAAACAAGAGAACATCTGATGTGAACTTGTGACACAGATTTTGTATCAGGCATACAGATTTTCTTTGGGTATATTGGGCTATGTAATAACAGATTTGCAGAAAAGACTCAAAGTGCTGTAGTTTTCCAGGAAAGAACAAATCAAAGTGACTTGCATTCTCCAAATCTAATTGATTAGTGGTGCACTGAAGATTTGTAAAGCATTTTGAAGGTTCTGTATTTCAGTTTCCTGGAATGAACCTGATATTATCACATCAGTATGTATGCCATAAAATTAGTCATTAGTGATGAGGAAAATTAATCACAAGAATTAAAACAACTAATTGTCATAGATAAAAATAAATTTAGATTAACTGAATATGGTATACAGTGGCAAGAGTGAGTGAAAGTAAAGGGGAGCAACTGTGAGCATGTTTATATGTTATTACACCTCATCAGCACAGCAAAATACTGAGTGTTAGGGGAGAACCCCTCCCCATGGACGCTTGCTGCTTGAAGATTTAATAGTAAAGTGGTACTGTCATACTTGATGGAGTGAGTCACCACAACCAAAACACTACTACTACTGCTGCTGCTACTATTACTACTGCTGTTGCTGCTGCTACTACCACTACTACTACTGCCCTTACCACTATGACAACCACCAACAGCATACCAATAGCCTTACCACTGCAACTGTAACAGCAATACTACTAACATCCCCACCACCACCACCACCACCACCACCACCACCACCACCACCACCACCACCACTAACAACAACACTACAACAGTTTACAATTATCACCACTCAAACAACACCACCAACAATAACAACAATAGAAACCACCACCACCACCACCACCACCACCACAACACCACCAACAACAACCACAACAATAAGCAGGTCATAAACCATCGTTAACAAAACCCTGAAAACTCTGTGCCAATCTTATATTCACACAGTAAAAAGAGGAGTAAATTAAGTGGAGAGGGTGGGCGAGGGGGGATGGAACCATTTTGTCAAGTAGTCAGTCTTTATTATAACTAGACTCAACTTCCTCAATCAAACCCATTCCTTCCTCCACCCCTTTCTCTCTACCTCTTCCCTCTCAGTTCCCCCCACCCACCATCTCTCTCTCTTTCTTCGGCCAGTATTTTGGCAACGTTTACCTTTCTTTAAAGAGATACATTATTAGCAAGAAATTCTCGTATTTCTTCATAATATTCTTCCTTACTCTCCTTCTAACTTTTCTCTTGATTCTTTCACCTTTTTTTTCTTTATACTATTAAATATATCTATCTATCTTATATATATATATATATATATATATATATATATATATATATATATATATATATATATATATATATATATATATATATATATATATATATATATATATATATTATATATATATATATTTATATATATATATATATATATATATATGTATGTATACATATATATATATGTATGTATATGTATATGTATATATATATATATATACAAATATGCATATGTATATGTATATATATTATATATCTTTGTACATCTTCACACAACTTTATACTATTATGTACAACTTTGTGGAACTTTATATATTTTTATATATACACTTCTTCATAAATTGTTATAGTTGTTATATATTTTATATATCATTATACTACATATATTCACACACAAACACATGTATATATGTGTCTGTGTGTATAAATGGATATCTTTGTACATGTATGCATATATGTGTGTGTATATATGCTCATTCATAGATCTTTATGCATCATTATATGTCTTTATATAACATTCTTTCTATATCCATACTTCGTTGTTTCTTCAACGAACCCCACTTCCCCACTTTCTCCACTTCTCTTTAAAGCCATCATTACGTTTTCATTTTTTCTCATTTTCTTTTCTTTACCACCATCACCACCACCACCACCACTACTATTCACACTATAAGGACATCACCACTTCCCTCACTACTACTACTTCTACCCACAGCATACTAAAGCATTCTACACTGTTGCGCAACAACCTATACCATTCTACACTTTTATACACAATTCTACATTACTCCGTCTGATTCTTCATAGTTCTATACAATTCTAAAACATCTTATACAATTATACATCACTCTGCACTACACACACACACACACACACACATTTATATTTAAGCATATAATTATAAATATATAATTATAATTAAGGGTGTTGGGGGGACAATGCCAATACACTAGAAGTAGATGTCAAATATCTACAAACCACGCTTAATTTGTTTTCCTAATGATTATATCCTCAATTTATATAATTTTGAGTTCCCTACTCATTATATTTGTTCTGGTACTCTTCTGACAATAACCGCATGGCTGAGAGGGACGATTAGATATAATGTATGTGTGAGAAATGTATGTATTTATTGGTATCTATATATATTTTTCATTTATATACTGAAGATTGTAAAGTAATTTTTATTACAAAACACGAAATCTTAAGATATAGTGTTGTCCAAAATTCTATAAATCTTCTGTCCATTTCCTCACATTCGGCCTTGTGCAAAACAAAAAACAAATTTAGAGTGGTTTGTAGACATTTGACATCAACTTCTAGAGTACTGGCGTTGTCCCTCCAATTCCCTTAATTATACACACAGTCTTCTTGAGCAGAATTAACACTGACTTAGTTCTGTCTGTCCAAAAAGCCAGTATAGTTTTAAGTCAGGTCAAGGGTCAATGGATATGATATTCAGTTTGTGGCAAGTTCAGGAGAAGGCCCAGGAGTACAATAAAGGCCTCTATGTAGTATTTGTTGACCTCGCAAAAGCCTTTGGCTCAGTATATAGGCAGGCTTTGTGGAAAGTATTAGCAAAACTTGAGATTCACAAGCATTATCCTGGAAATGTGTGGAATATCTGGTAGAGAGGCTTTCTTGATCAAATCTCAAATGTAATGCTGTGGACACAACCTTTGCATGAAGAGTGGTCAAATACAAAAACAGATCTTTTATGGTCAGCTTGTAAATTCACTCTGCAATGTGGACTGATTAAAAGATAACTTGAAATGCTTGAGAATTAGGAAAGAAAACTTGGAGAATCTTGTAAGAAACCATGCAAACTGGTGGAGAAGAGAGCATTTTTCCAGTTTCAAAATTTCAAAACCTGAAGTGTACAGCATCAAGAGCATTTATGGGAAAACAAGAAGAGAAACTAACAGAACAACAGTCTTGCAGCAAATCACCATTGTCCAGATGGTGATTTCTTAGCAAGATCACCTGCTGGTATGATGAATCATGTCGATATCCATATTAGTTTTGGTAGCCTGAGGACTGACATGAGGAGGAGTCATCAGGTGAAGTGAATGAATCGTAAACATTGTTGAATAGTAATAAGAATGTGTGTTGTTGATTGTCTTTATTTGGTTGTTTTTCTTTTCTGTTTTCTCACTGAACTCTCATACGTTGTCTTCGTTGGAAGAGTGCACCGCATACACAGGCAGTGCTGAGTAGTTAAGAAGTTTGTTTCCCAACCACATCTTTCTGGTTCAGAATGGTAGTGTTCATGACCTTTTATTTTTAAGGGTTTCTGAGTAGAATGAAGTGAGAACACCTGGCTGAAATGCTTGCAAGAAAGTGGACTCCACTATAGGTACCCCAGGACCAGGTGGCAGAGTTAAGATGAATAACAATAGAGTTGACTTGAATAAAGGTCTCCAGAGGCTATGTTAAACAAGGTGACAACAGGATAGACTAAAAGTACCCAGGGACCAGGTGGTGGTGTTAAACTCGGAGGCAACAGATTGAACTCTGCTAAAGGTACCCAAGGATCAGATGGTTATGTTAAACTGGACTCACTAAGGGTATTCAAGGACCAAGAGGTCGTATTAAATCAGAAGATGTATTAAATGTACTACCCAAGGACTTGGACCGAAAACAACTGTAACAAATACCACAAGGTATCCATCCCACCCTCTATCAATTCACTTGCCTTGGATTGGTTCTGTTTTATTGATCCTCAAAGGAAAAATGTAACACTAACCTAACCAGGAATTGAACTCAAAGATATTTGAGATTTAACAGATAATGAAGGTGGTGGGCTTTAAATCTGTTGATAATAATAGACACTGAGGTAAGATCCCACCAGCATAGATAATCTCAGCAACTGTTTGAAGGTGAAAGTGAACAAACTTGAGGAGAAGAAGAGAAGAGTGGAAATATTTAGCAAATACAAAAATAACATAAAAAAAAACAATAAAAAAACATCCCAAAACAGTGATTATGAAGCCAGTATCCCAAGATATACTCTCTGTTCTATATTCCTTATCACTGGAATAACCATTTATGTTCCGACACACTGCATTCAAAATATAGGTGAACTTGGCTCCTTGCAGAAAGAACATTCCATTGTAATTCATGTTACAAGATTATTGTATCTGGAGCAAGGAAAGTTTCCTGCAGATTTAAATGTTAAATGTTTCCAGAGGAGAAAATGAAAAAGAAATAAAAAACAGGAAAAGATTCCATTATATTTGTTTATTTGTTATTTGTTTATTTTGCAATTATTTGTTTGTTCAGATTTATTTATTTTATTTATATCTTATATTATTTTATTTGCAATCTTGTAACCAAGTTGGTGACTTGATCAGATAATGCACGTGCACCCCCCACCCCACCACCACACATACTCGTACATACATACATGCACACATACATATACATG
>NC_142941.1:1382374-1394874 GCF_046866305.1 Octopus bimaculoides
AAGAATGAAAGTAAAGTTGACTTCAGCAGGATTTGAAACTGTGCACAGCCAGAATGAATCTTGCAAAACATCCTACTGATAGCTTATTCTACCAAAATGGTATGTCTGCATTTGTTAATGTAAATATGTACATTTGTAAATGCATGTGTGTATGTGAGTGTATTCAAATATATTCATACTATTTATATGTATACATTGGAATAAATAGATATATAAATGTGTGTGTGTGTCTATATATATTTACATACATAAATAATATACATATCTGTGTGTGTGTGTGTGTTTAATGTATTTATGTATATGTGTGGATGTATGCTGTTCTGTATACCTATTGGAAAATATGCACATCTGTCTTCAAACACATACATACACCTACAAATACACACATATATACAAACAGGCACAAACAAATGCAGTAGCAAATACACACACACACACACACACACACATGCTCACATCTACATACACGCACCCACGCAGATCTACATCTATCTTCTAGCTTCAGCATCCACACATCTACACACATATTTTTAGAGACACATACACATCTAAGCTAGTATTCCCTCTCCCCTTCTCTACCATACACCTGCACAAAGACACATATGATCATCAATAATACAGCATGTTCCTCACATGCCCGTCTATATACCAACCTGCATAAACATGCATATTTCAACAAACAGTGCTGCCACCACCACCACCACCACCATATTGCTGTTTAAAAGATAAAGATCACAAGGTGAGGTTTACATCAAAGATGACCAGATCCAATCTGTTTCAGCCACACTCTTTCTCTCTCAAGTGGTTACATATGATCCAACATGTATATATATATATATATATATATATATATATATATATATATATATATATATATATATATATATATATATGCATACATACATATTTACACACATATATGCACACATACTCTCTCGTTGTCCCCTCATGCCTCTGGCTGTTCTGTAATTACATCTTACGTCCACCCAGATTCTACGTCCATATACCTTTCAGCTTTTCTCTCAACAAATTTTACAGATCTATATCTATGGGTGTATATGCATTCACATGCATATACACATGCTTATAAATCTTTGAGTGTAAGCATGTATGTAGAACGAGAGATAGAAAGATAAAGGGATGCATATATAGATGCATAGAGATGTGTATATATATGCAATATGCTCATACACACACACACACACACACAAATATACGCATACATACACAGACATATGAGTAGATATATGCTTACTTCAAAGCATAAATTTATGCCTATACACCAAAGCATATACACACTTGTGTCATCATATACTCACATTCTGCAACAAATATACACAAACATTAAACAAACGAAATATCAAAAAGATCATAAAAGCCATGCAGTGTATATACTGTAAGGTCTGAAAATCTCTCTCTCTCTCTGTTTCTGTCTCTCCCTATATATATATATATATATATATATATATATATATATATATATATATATATATATATATATATATATATGTATGTATATATATATATATATTCATTTGTATCTTTCTGTCAATCATTCTGTCTGTCTATCTATTTATATCTATCTCATTTTCTATGTATATATATATACAGCAATCCCTCACCATATTGTGGTTCACCTATAGTGGTTTATTATTCAAGCTTACGTCAGTTCCTCAATGGTGTTGTTTTGCATTTATAATAAAATAAATATATACAAATTATTAAGATAACAAAAACAAAATTTCAGTACAGTACTGTTTCTACTTCATGGATTTTCTCCTATTGTGGGGTGTTTTGGAATCTAACACCCATGATAGTCGAGGGATTACTGTATAAATATGTGTGTGTATGTGTTTATGTATATATATATATATATATATATATATATACATAACTATATATATATATATATATATATATATAGGTGTGGGTGTGAGGATGCATGGCCTTGTGGTTTGGTTCATGAGCACAAGTTCAATGCCTGCAATGGGCAGCATGTTATATCTTTGAACAAGATACTTTACTTTATGTCACTCTAATCTACTAGAAGTGGTGCAGCTCCCTCTTTTTCCCTTCCTTCAACTGGCTGTACTGGACTATATCTAAACTGAGCCATCTCTTATGAATGATCTGGTATGGTCTACTAGCTTGCATCCCACTTTCACAAACTATTTTAGGACACTGCACTTCTACAAGTGGACAAAGACATCTGCTGAGCTCTTGATCCAATGGGACATCAAATATGTGAAAGGTGGAGGGAGACAGTGAGCTTCTTTGGTGGCTACTCATTTCCATTTCCAATTGAGCTGATGGGAGCAACATGAAATGAAGTGTCTTGCTCTAAGGAACAATGCACTGTCCAGTCTAGGGAGTGAACCTATGATGTTAAGATCAACACCCTAGCAACACCATAATGTGCCTTCACACTATATACAAAAATATATATATATATATTTCACAGCTAAGTGGGCTAAGATCCTAAGAAGTTCACTTGATCTATGGGCCTTCGCAAATTCCAAAGTAAAATGTTTAGTTGGTGCCCTCACGAAGAATAATTCATATTGAAGATATGGACTTCTCCACTTGCTGACTAGTGAACAGAAATTGAGCATAAACTGACACTTTTGGGACAAAACTGGAACTGCAGGAAGGTAAATAACTCCATCTTGCTCAAAAGGGGCTTTCACATCAAAGAATTTTGTTTCAGGGATTTTTCACAATCTTGCTGACCAAGACTGTATTCTTGCCTCCATTAGTAAAAAGGTTATGTGCCTCTGGTCAGCAGGTCTAATGAGTCACCTGTTTTGCTAAGAGCTGCGATAATAGATGTGAAACCAAAGATAGCTTTCTGACTGGTCATCACCAATGACTATATATGTGTGTGTGTGTGTCTGTGTGTGCATTTATATATATATAAATGATGTATTCCTAGATGTACTATGACAAAAAGAAGAGTGGGTGTCCAAAAGTCTGTTTAACAACAATAACTACAACAACAACAATAGCATTAGTCCATAGGATTGACTTCGCTGTTATCACCAACACCGACACCATCAATATCACCACCAACATGACCACCACCACCACCACCATCACTCCCACTGTCACCACCACCACCACCACCACCACCAATAGCACTACCAAAGACAACAACAGCAACAACAACAGTGATGACAGCAACCTGAAGGACACCAGTGACAACAACAACATCTCTATGACAGAACGTGACTGAGATACTGTGAAGTGAATACTTGTGAGAAGTACCAACACACACACACACATACACACACACACACCACACATACACAAACTGTGCTTATACATTGTATACACATCTGTATACACACTATATACAGACACTGTATATAGAGTGTATAAATATATATACATATATATACACCAGACACTCTACACATTGTGCAGTACATATACATATGTATGCACCACACAGTTAAATTATGCACACAACATTCATACATAAACATATACACTAGTTTTACATTATCAACACTATACAAACCACAAATACATTATACACACATAGTCTATAACACACAGATACTATATACACAGCACGCACATACTGTAAATACACAGATACTATATATACAGCATATATACACAACACACACCTTATTCCATTGAAATTCTCTCAACGTTTGGAAAGTAGCGCCATGACACAACAGAGAAAACAGCCAACGGCAGCATCAACAAGGTCAACAGAGAATTGGTAAAATTGAATGCAAAAATTTCGGGGAGCAAAAAGAGAAAGAAGAAGAAAAAATGCCTGAAGCACAGAGTTCTTTTATTGTATTTCGTTTTTCAGTGAAAATTGCTAGATTTTAAAGCCATTAACTCTTGCTACGAACTTGGCAGACGATAAAGAATGGAGAGGTTGATGAAAATGGTGTTGTTTGATTGACACAGAATGTTATGTTATCGTGGTTGTCCAGTCACTGGGTGGTAAATGCAAAGCTGGAACAATGACGGCAAATAATGGTTGATGCTAGACGCTGGAACAGGAAATTATTAAATGTAAATCTTTAACGAAGTTCTGAGACTAACTTCTGATTTAATCCAATTCTTTCTCCCCCCCTTCCCCCTCTTTCACATTTTACTAATTTTCTTTCTTTCTGAGTGTGTGTGTGTGTGTGTGTGTGTGTATATATATATATATATATATATAGATGTATAATTCTTTGCTTCCTGCAGTCTGCTCTAAAACGATGTCTTTGGTCAACAGATAACAGCCGTTATTGACACCTCCACTCTCTCACTCCTCTTTTCTCTCTCCCTCTCTGTTGAGCGTGGGTGGGTGTGTTTGAGTGTTTGTTACTGTTTAACTTTTAGACATTCCATTACAGTTTGCAGCTCAACCGACTCAGCTATTGTACCAACAACAGCTGTTTGTGTATAGTCTATATATACACTGTAACAAACAGTGTTATAACAATAGGGACCCCATCTGTTCTTGGTACCACAACAAATCCCCTCAGTCAGGCAGTAAACTGGCAGAATTCAGTCCTCTGAAGTCAATGAAATATATTATCAGTAATAAAAAATGAACCCCTCTCACTTTGAGTTCCTCTTTTAAACAGTTGCCTCTTTTGGTTCACAACAAAGTCTCTTTGGCCATTTCCTTCTGTAGAATACTTAACCATTTCTTTTTATAGATTTTTAAGGTACACCCATTGCATCTGTGGCTGTTGCTCCCACTACTACTATTACTACAACCACCACCACTATTACTACTTTTGCTATTGTTGTATGTAGGGGTTTAACTGAGTTCAGTGTTATTGTCAATACTGATGAAGCAGGCATATGATCAAAGCCATTCCAGCCATGACCATCCTTTTTAATGACACGTATCTATGATTAAATTATCTGATGTGTTCTTTCCATCTTTAAGACATTGGCGTGTGTCTTGAGTGAGATTTGGCTGGTGTTTCTAGCAAGCACAGAAACCATACAGTAACTCTCTCTCTCTCATCACCTTAACTATTTTATATTATTGTTGTTGTTGTTGTTACTGTTATCATTAGTGTTATTGTTGTTGTTGTTGCTCTAGCTCCTCTCCTCCCTCCTATGCGTGTGTCTGTTATTTCTTCAGTAAACCCAGAATGTTCCACAGGATTCTAACCTTAGGCAGCAGTAGCAGCAGCAGTAAGCTGTTTATTGTGTTTTGCTGTTGAGCTCTGAATGTTTCCCTTTTGCATTTCCAACTTGATTTAACGAACACACACCTACAATTATTTAATTAAAAACAAACATTGTCTTTTCATAAAATAAACTTGCAGTTTGTCTCTTATTTGAACTTTATTTGTATCTTTATTATTATTATTTTAATTTTTTTCCCCTTCATATTTGTCTCCGAGATTTAAGTTGTTTTTGTTGTTGTTTTTATTTTTATGGATGAAGGAAGAAGAGGAAGAAGAGTCAGAAAATAAACAAGGCAGGCTTTGCATTGCATCCTATGTTTTCTTTACTCTGTGCATGTGTGTGTATGTGTGTTTGATTTTCTGTTGGTGCATGATGAGGTTAGCAAATGTCTTACAGGCATTATATTTACAATTCAAGTTGATTCAAGTTGAACAGTGTAAATGGTCACATGACTTGAAACTCAGAAAGCACAAAGTGTTTGGGTCCCTGTTATAGCAAAGTTAATCCCTTAGGGTATTCCCTCAATGTTTATCTAATCTTATTTAAAGAATATGTTTGTGTGAGTATGTTGTTTTCTTTTGTTCTAAGGGGCCTCCTGTCAAAAAGAACAACTGGAATGGAGACGTTGGTTGGTGTGTGGCTGTAATTGAGTTAAACAATGTCAGTTCTATGATATGAAGACTCCATGTAATCAATGAAGTCTTGGAGACATCAGAAGAGGAATTAGAAACTTGGCGTTGCAGAAGATAACCAGTCTCCAGTTTCTAAAGATTCTGGTTGTTATTCTGTTAGAATTGGTTGTGCTACACGTTTGGAAAGGAAGGTTATCACTTTAACTGTGCTACATGTTTTGATGGAGGAGGTCATCAGTTTAATTGTGCTACATGTTTGGAAGGGTGGGAAGCTTTCATTCTCATGTACAACATCTGTCCAAGTTATAAGTGAAAACACTTATTTTCTTACATTATCAATCTAAACATGTTACATGTCTCCTATTTAGATTGCTAGAGTGTACATGTTGCATGTTTCAAGAACATTAAATTCTCTCATGTAGCATAGATGTGGTCTCTATGATTACTAATAGTACATGTTTCAGAATCAATAATTCTGACATATTTTATGTATTTCTGACTGCTCATACAGGCAGATGTGACAAAAGCCCTAATTATACATGTTACATGTGTTGGGTATCTATGACTATCCATGCCACTGCATATACTTCCAGGCCAGATTCCAAAAGTGGAATGTATGTTGGGATGGGTGTATTGCTGTGCAAGATGACTATTTCGAAGGAGATGATGTTAAAACTTACGTAAACAAATTATTTTTGTTATCAAACATAACAAGTCAGGGATCATTTTGAAACCACTTCATACGATGTAGGTGTCTCTCTCTGACAATGCTACACCTTTGACAAACCATTACTCAAGGTACTCTACATGTTTCCACGATGTCAGAAAACAAATAACACTTGTTTCCCAATTATTAACAAAAGCAGGAGACCCAGGAATTGGGCGAGGGGAATGGATGATATCATCAATCCCAGTATTTGACTGATGTTTTATTTTTTGGCCCCACAACAATGAAAAACAAGAGTTGATTATGGCAGGACTTGAACTCAGGATGTGAAGAGCTAAAATACTGGCAGAAACTTTATCCAAAGCCCCAATGTGATGCAGCAAGAGCTCTCCATTAGGAACATCTGGGTCTCCCTGACTACAGAAAAAGACATAATTTTAGGAGGGATTTGTTTTTGAACACAGCAGGATATTATAAGGGAAATTCAGGCAAATGAATCTCACATGTTCAAAGTTTATTCCTCATTTCGATCAATGGCCACCTCACTTAAATATATGGATTCTCCATGTATGTATGTCACATGACCTATTTATATTTTCTGCCTGTGTGTGCCACATGTTCTTCTTCATCCAAATCTGACTGTTGACGGGGGTGGGGTGGGGAAGGGAGGAGTTGCTAAAGCACCAGACAAAATGTCTTGTGGTATTTCTTTCAGTTCTTTACGTTGTGAGTTCAAATCCTACTCAGGTCATCTTTGCCTTCCAACTCACTGGAGACGATAAAATGAAGAAGCACTCAAACGCTAGGGTCAGTGGTATCAACTAACCCATCCATGCTGCTTGCTGGACTCAGTAAGCATGCATGTTTTTGTCACTTGTCTGTCCATGTAACCCCGTGTTAAGATTTATTACTCCATGGACATGTGGTTGCTTTCATCAGCTGATTATTTTGTTTCTTAAGTTAAACCCCCCCACCCCACAAACATACACCCATGCACACACACAAGACCACACACATGCACACAAGAAGTGTACACACACTTCACTTCTTTACTCACTCTACATGTACTACATGTCTGCACATGTAGTACATGGTCTGAATTCTGTGACTCTGAAATCAATATCATCATGGCAAAAAAGGAGAATAGCAGTGATGATGATGATGATGATGATCATCATCATCATCATCATCATCATAACGACGATGACGGTGATGGTGACGATGAAACCTTGTCTAAATTGCCATGCCATTATTCCTAAGCCAGGCCACAATCCAGTTTAGCACCAACTCCCCCACCTTTCCCTCCATCCACCACCACTGCCACCGCCGCCATTGCCACCACCATATAAAATAAATTACAAATAATTAATTCTCTCCATTTTATTTTTTATTAAATTCTTTAAAATTGATTTCTGACATTTTCTTCTCCATTTTTTGAGTTTTTTAAAAAATATTTTCTTCTTCCATTTTAACCCACAAACCATACCTTTCGCCACCCCACCCCCGTGTGGTTGTCATCACTACAGTGAAATGAGGGGGGAGAGGGGGGAAAAGGAGAGACATACAGACACACACATACATGCATAGACACACAGACACACAAAATCAAACTCATGCAATGTTATACACAGCCTCCCACACACATACACTTATGTGAACTCTCATGCACACACATATATATGTGAACAGTATCACACATATACACACACACACACACACACAAACACCACCACGTATGAAAATGTAAACAGACACTTCTGTACACATGTACACATGCAACCGCACAGAGACAACCTCATACACATATGCAAACACTCACATACACACGCAAACACAGACAACCACACAAACACATTTAAATGCACAACCACACGTATACACACATAAATACACATTCGCACATAGACACACAAAACCTCACAACCCTACAAAATGCACAGCTACTTAAACACACACACACACACATGTATATACACGACTACACAACCATACACACCTTCTTATATATATATATATATATATATATATATATATATATATATATACATATATATATATATATATATATACAACCAAATATACTTGCACAAATATACACATGTATACACAACCATGCACACACACACACCACTACATTTATGTATATACACATGTATACACAACACACACACATATATACATTAGCATATATATACACACATTTACACACAATCACACATATATATACACACTTCTAGTTAGTGAATATCTAGAATATACTTAAAAAGTCAAAGTTGCTATTTGTTACTTCATTATTGGGGGGGGGGAGCAAGGTGTGTATAACAAGAAGGTAACACACACACACACACACACACACACACACACATATATGTGAGTAAGCAGACGTTTATATGTATATACATGCAAACAAGCATACATATATGCATTCATGCACATTTACATATATACACACATGTAGATTCATATTTATACAAACTTATGTACACACGCAATATATGTATGTGTATATATATTGTATAAACTTCTGTATATATATGTGTGTGTGTGTGTGTGTGTGTGTGTGTGTGTGTGTGTGTGTGTGTATATATATATAACCATATAAGTACACATATGTGTGTATATATATATACACATACACCCATGCACATGTACATACATAGACAAATATATACATAGGTACATGCACTTTTACCTTCATGTATGCATGTATGCATACATACATATATGAATATGCATACACACACACACACATACATATACAGACACATAGAGAAACACATTGATGTGAATGTAGAATGATGATAGGAGTAGTCGTAATGGTGGTGGTGGTGGTGGTGGTAGTAGTGCTGGTGGTGTCATTGCTAGTGTTAGGGTGATAGATTTTGTTGCTCCGGCAGGGATATTGGTTGTGGTGTTGGTGTTGGTGGTGACAGCATTATTTAAAGTGATAATGTTCTTTGAATGCTTCTGGTGTGATGTTAATAGTGATGATATTTAAAGAATGGCGGCGCCACTAGTAGTAGTGACAACATCATAGAAGCATTTCTGTCATCATCCTCTCCATATTTCCTTTTTGCTGTTTCATTCAACCCCACTCTACACACACACACACACACACACACACACACACACACACACACACACACACACACATAATACCAGAGAACTGAATAAAGCCATGCAAACAATTCTTGCCAACTTTATTTCAAAGTTCTCATTATTTTCTACCCCCATCTTACAAATATCCATTCAAGGTTTTTATTGGTTTTTAAAGGACTCTATAAAATATTCTATATATCTCTTATGCATGCATAATTCAAATATATATTATATAAGCATATATATATATATATATATATATATATATATATATATATATATATATATATATATATACATACATATATATATATATATATATATATATATATATATATATATATATATATATATATATATATATATATATATATGCATTATACACATAAATATGTACATTATATTTGAATTATGCAAATGAAGCAGCTCTATAATTAAAAGAATGCATGCCACAAACTTAATATATGTGTGTTGCTTAAACACCAGAAGCTGTCTTTTTTTTTGTTTTTGTTTTTGTAATGTATACACAAAGTTGATAAACTGCAACCACGAAGAAATGCAGCATCTCCCTCTCTTTTGTGATCTTTTCTGGGGTGATTCTATTTCACCTAACTCTGAAGTATATCGTGCTTTTTGGATCATTGCCCTCCTAGCCAGGGGCCATACCATTCGCAGCCCTTTTCATTTGGTATAGTCTCTTTGCTGCTTTTGCTCCTGCTCCTACTGATGATGATGATAGTGGTGTTTCTGCTGCTATAAACAACTCACAGGATTCAGAACAAGTTGCCAAGCGTTTTGGTGATGAAAATAAGAAAACAAGTCTTAATTTTATATCAACCCAGTAACACCACACAGCTACATGTCTACACCTCTATATCACTACATGTCTACATGACTACATCCCTACATGGCTCTATTACTCATTACTACATGTTTATAGCAAATCCCCATTGTTACAATATCATAAAGAAAATACAACATTGTAAACAACTCCAAACATGACCTCTCCTTCTCATTCACTCATTACTGCCTTCCTTGATCTCCTCCTTCTCCTGGACTCTCTACACCCCTCCCTACAATGACCTCTCACCTCCTCCCTACCTCTTTACTGACCAATCAACTGCAGGCTCATTTCACACTTGAGGTGTTAGTGAGTTATTAATCACGTGACACTTGAACCAATGGCTGATGGTCAGCAGGGATTTGAGCAGATGTATCCACTTCCTTAGTCTGTATCGTCAGTTGTCATTAGGAATTAGATTAGGTTTGGTAGTGACTGTCTGTGTGTCTCTCTGCAACGTGTGTGGGTCAGTAACAGTGTGTGTGTATGTAAGTCTGTATATGTGGTTCACGTGTTTTAGGTGTTAGTGTGAGTGTGTGTGTGTGTATATACATGTGTGTGTGTATGAGTATACAAATATATGCATACACACACACATATATATAAAAGCATAAATACATATATACATATAGGTATACACACACACACACATATATATATATATATATATATATGTATACATACATACTTTTGTGAGTGTATATTACACACACACACACACAAAATTATGTGTGTATGCTGTGTTTGACAAAAGGAATGTGTATGTGTGTGTGTGTCTACTATATCTGAAAGTTTCCATGCTTGAGTTTTGAAGCTACAGATCCCTAATAGGCTTGCTGGACACACAGACAGACATTTAGGCAGGCAAACAGAAAGGCAGATTGATAAAGAGATTGAAAGATAGTCAGATAGTCAGATAGTTAGATAGGTGTCACAGTATGCGCACTGAAACAACAAGTACAAATGACGAACAACAACAACAGCAACAACACTAACAATGTGATTGCATATATTTACATACAAACATACATACATACATATACAAACACACCTACATACATGCATGCATTCATACATACATACATATATATATCATCATCAGCAGAAATATTCATTTAATGTCCACTTTCCATGCTGGCATGGGTTGGACAGTTTGACATGGAGCTGGTTAGCAGAGAGTTGTCCAGACTCTAACTCTGTTGCGGCATGGTTTCTATGGCTGGATGCCCTTCCTAATGCCAACCATTTAACGGAGTCTGCTAGATGCTTTTTACATGCCTCCATCAGGTGTGCATTGATGCAGCACCAGCATGGATGCATCAATACAGCACCAGCACAGGTGCCTTTTAAGTGGCACTGGCACCTGCAAAGGACAAACCTGTATGTGTGGAAGACAGGGATTTTACTTAGCTTGATGCATCTTATCAAGTACAGCAAATTGCCACATCTCCTGGTCCCTTGTCGTTTCCTCAGTGAGGCCCAGCAACCGAAGATCCTTTCTCACCATTTCGTCCCATGTCTTCTTGGGTCTACTCCTTCCGTGCACATGCATGTGCATGTGTGTGTGTGTGTGTGTGTGTGTAAGCATAGTTATGTGGTTAAGAAGTTTGCTGACCAACTATGAGATTTTGGTTTCAGTTCCACTGTATGGCACCTTGGGAAAGTGTCTTCTGTTAGGCGCCATGGACTGACCAAAGCTTTGTGGGTTGATTTGGTAGATGGAAACTGCTTAGATACAAATGTGGGTTGAAGGCAGGTAGGGCATCCTCCAGCTATGGAAAGTCTGCCTCCATAGACTTTGTTCAGTCAATGCAAGCATTCAAAGAACAGCATAATGTGAAATGGTCTCCAACCTTGCCTCCATGAGGCCCAACACTTGAAAGGTGCTTTCACATGCCACTGGCACGAGAGCCATTTGTGTGACACCGCTTTCTGCCATGACTGTGATTTTATTTGGCTTGCTGCATCTTCTTCTCAAGCCAAACTTAATGCCAATGGTCTCAATATATATATGTGTATATGCACTCACACACACTCATGCCTCCACACACACTCATGCCGCCACACACACTCATGCCTCCACACACACTCATGCCTCCAC